>NC_047043.1:90870935-91157072 GCF_011762595.2 Tursiops truncatus | reverse complement strand
GAAGTTCTGCAATTAAAAACTAGTATAAATTGATTAACTCGGTGCTTTCCTGGCTAGTTTGAATGCTTTGATTATGTTACTTTTTCTCCCCCCTGTACGTTGTAAAGTCATGTGGAAGACTTGGGAAACAGCCACTGGGAAATGCTTGGATAGTAGAACAGAGTTATAAATTGAATATCTGCGGCTGTAGGTTCTTTTCCTGGCTCTGTCACTACCTGCCACATTTCAAGGCTTATTTTTCCATCCTTAAAATGAGGGAATTTAAATACACGACCTCCCTGATCCTTCCCATCTTTAAAATCCTGCGGCACTATAATCCTGCGTCTGTTAACTATGCAGCCAGGCTGGGAAAGCATCTTATATGCCTTTTCTATATTCTGTCTTTTGTTTGACCTTTTTTCTCAGAAGCCTCAGAACTTGTAAGCCATGAAAAAAAAGTACAGAAACAATCAAATGGTATTCAGACTTTCTGTAATTTCCCTGTTTTATACATTGAAAAAATGTCTGTAGTTAAGCCAGTAGCAATATAAGGAACCTAAATGGAGCCTTCTTGTGAAGAGTTGTAATAAAAACCTCTCTCTGGGGTGCCATGATTTTTACATATACTCATCCCTCTTTCCAGAGGGAAACTAGCCACACCATGTATTAATATTGGTAGATTTTTAAAAATCCGTTGTTGATTTTTTAAAAAAAAACACGATTTTTAGCAAGAGCCACAGAAACACACTCTTAGGTACAGTGATGCCAGTTCTAGAAATTTGGGAAAAGCAAAAACTAAATGAACATGTTTGAAGATGTTCACTGTAGTGTTATCTATAATAGTAAAAAAAGCAACAAAGTTGAATATAACCTGAGTGGTTCAATGTTAGGAGATTGGTTGGTAAATTACAGTACATCAACATGAGAAAATATTGTGCATCCTCTAAAAATGTTTGTTGTGAAGTTCAGATAAAGCATAAGAAAATATTTTATAAAGTAAATGAAAACAATCAATACATATAAATTTGGAAAAAATATGTAAAAATGTGTATGCTTATTGATGAAACTGGAAGCTGAATATAAAAACAAAGTTTATAGAGAATGGTGAATATGTTATTTTAATTAAATTAATAAATAATTATTTAATATTGCTTACTTTTGTTTTTTCAATGTAAATTAACTCTCAGCTCTGTTAGCAGAACAAACTTAGAAAATCTGAATAAAAAATGTATTCACTGTAGATAATTTAGAAAAGAAAAATGACACAAAAAAGAACATTAAATATCACCCATCATCTCACCACCCAGAAATAATCATTGCAGACATTTCAGTATATATACCAGTAATCTTTTCTTGGTGGGGCGGGGGTGTGTCTGTGTGTGTCTCTTTCTAGACATATTTTTAAGCAGATTTGTACAGCCATACGTGCAACTGGCTTTTTTCACTTTAAATTGTGAACATTTATCCAAGTAGTTACGTTTTTTTCCTGCATATCATTTTTAGTTATTACGTTGTATTCCTTCATACAGATGCACAGTAAGGGACTCAGCCAGTCTCCCCTATGGGTATGCATGTGATGTAGCCTTTTGCTGAGTATTGTCAAATTGATTTCAAGATAGGTTATATCAATTTACTTGGTCACCTTGCCTAAAGAAGTAAAAAATTACTTAAAAAAAATAAAACATTGTTTTGTCTTGTTTTTATGAATTTTTTAAAAAGCCCCAGATCCTGGACCTAGACAGCATTATGCTAAGTGAAATAAGTGAGAGAGAGACAAATACTGTATTTTATCACATATATAGAATCCAGAAAGTAAAGCAAACAAATACATATAATGAAACAGAAACAGATTCACAGATACAGAGAACAATATAGTGCTTACCAGTGGGGAGAGGAAAGGGAGGAAAGGCAAGATACGGGTAGGGGAATAAGAGGTACAAACTACTATGTGCAAAATAGGTAGGGAATGAGGATATGTTGTACAGCACAGGGAAATAGAGCTATTGTAATAACTTTAAGTGGAGTATATGTTGTACACCTGAAACGAATACAATATTATAAATCAACTATGCTTCAATAAAAAAATTGTAGTAAAAAGCTGCAAATCTACTTTTCCCATGTTTATGGAGTTCTCAACTGAGAATGAGTCAACTAGATCACTTTTAAAGGTTTTTTTTTTTTTTTAACATCTTTATTGGAGTATAATTGCTTTACAATGGTATGTTAGTTTCAGCTTCACAACAAAATGAATCAGTTATATATATACATATATTCCCATATCTCTTCCCGCTTGCGTCTCCCTCCCTCCCACCCTCCCTATCCCACCCCTCCAGGCGGTCACAAAGCACCGAGCTGATCTCCCTGTGCTATGCGGCTGCTTCCCACTAGCTATCTACCTTACGTTTGGTAATGTATATATGTCCATGCCTCTTTATCGCTTTGTCACCGTTTACACTTCCCCCTCCCCATAGCCTCAAGTCCATTCTCTAGTAAGTCTGTGTCTTTATTCCTGTTTCACCCCTAGGTTTTTCATGACATTTTTTTTTTTAAATTCCATATATATGTGTTAGCATACGGTATTTGTCTCTCTCTTTCTGACTTACTTCACTCTGTATGATAGACTCTAGGTCTATCCACCTCATTACAAATAGCTCAATTTCGTCTCTTTTTATGGCTGAGTAATATTCCATTGTATATATGTGCCACATCTTCTTTATCCATTCATCCGATGATGGACACTTAGGTTGTTTCCATCTCTGGGCTATTGTAAATAGAGCTGCAATGAACATTTTGGTACATGACTCTTTTTGAATTATGGTTTTCTCAGGGTATATGCCCAGTAGTGGGATTGCTGGGTCATATGGTAGTTCTATTTGTAGCTTTTTAAGGAACCTCCATACTGTTCTCCACAGTGGCTGTATCAATTTACATTCCCACCAACAGTGTAAGAGGGTTCCCTTTTCTCCACACCCTCTCCAGCATTTATTGTTTCTAGATTTTTTGATGATGGCCATTCTGACTGGTGTGAGATGATATCTCATTGTAGTTTTGATTTGCATTTCTCTCATGATTAGTGATGTTGAGCATTCTTTCATGTGTTTGTTGGCACTCTGTATATCTTCTTTGGAGAAATGTCTATTTAGGTCTTCTGCCCATTTTTGGATTGGGTTGTTTGTTTTTTTGTTATTAAGCTGCATGAGCTGCTTATAAATTTTGGAGATCAATCCTTTGTCAGTTGCTTCATTTGCAAATATTTTCTCCCATTCTGAGGGTTGTCTTTTGGTCTTCTTTATGGTTTCCTTTGCTGCGCAAAAGCTTTTAAGTTTCATTAGGTCCCATTTGTTTACTCTTGTTTTTATTTCCATTACTCTAGGAGGTGGGTCAGAAAGAATCTTGCTGTGATTTATGTCATAGAGTGTTCTGCCTATGTTTTCCTCTAAGAGTTTGATAGTTTCTGGCCTTACATTTAGGTCTTTAATCCATTTTGAGCTTATTTTTGTGTATGGTGTTAGGGAGTGATCTAACTTCATACTTTTACATGTAGCTGTCCAGTTTTCCCAGCACCACTTATTGAATAGGCTGTCCTTTCTCCACGGTACATTTCTGCCTCCTTTGTCAAAGATAAGGTGACCATATGTGCGTGGGTTTATCTCTGGGCTTTCTATCCTGTTCCATTGATCTATCTTTCTGTTTTTGTGCCAGTACCATACCGTTTTGATAACTGTAGCTTTGTAGTATAGTCTGAAGTCTGGGAGCCTGATTCCTCCAGTTCCTTCTTTCGTTCTCAAGATTGCTTTGGCTATTCGGGGTCTTTTGTGTTTCCATACAAATTGCAAAATTTTTTGTTCTAGTTCTGTGAAAAATGCCAGTGGTAGTTTGATAGGGATTGCATTGAATCTATAGATTGCTTTGGGTAGTAGAGTCATTTTCACAATGTTGATTCTTCCAATCCAAGAACATGGTATATCTCTCCATCTATTTGTATCATCTTTAATTTCTTTCATCAGTGTCTTATAATTTTCTGCATACAGATCTTTTGTCTCCTTAGGTAGGTTTATTCCTAGATATTTTATTCTTTTTGTTGCAATGGTAAATGGGAGTGTTTTCTTGATTTCACTTTCAGATTTTTCATCATTAGTATATAGGAATGCCAGAGATTTCTGTGCATTAATTTTGTATCCTGCCACTTTACCAAATTCATTGATTAGCTCTAGTAGTTTTCTGGTAGCATCTTTAGGGTTCTCTATGTATAGGATCATGTCATCTGCAAACAGTGACAGCTTTACTTCTTCTTTTCCGATTTGGATTCCTTTTATTTCCTTTTCTTCTCTGATTGCTGTGGCTAAAACTTCCAAAACTATGTTGAATAAGAGTGGTGAGAGTGGGCAACCTTGTCTTGTTCCTGATCTTAGTGGAAATGCTTTCAGTTTTTTACCATTGAGGATGATGTTTGCTGTGGGCTTGTCATATATGGCCTTTATTATGTTGAGGAAAGTTCCCTCTATGCCTACTTTCTGCAGGGTTTTTATCATAAATGGGTGTTGAATTTTGTCAAAAGCTTTCTCTGCATCTATTGAGATGATCATATGGTTTTTCTCCTTCAGTTTGTTAATATGGTTTATCACATTGATAGATTTGCGTATATTGAAGAATCCTTGCATTCCTGGAATAAACCCCACTTGATCATGGTGTATGATCCTTTTAATGTGCTGTTGGATTCTATTTGCTAGTATTTTGTTGAGGATTTTTGCATCTATGTTCATCAGTGATATTGGCCTGTAGTTTTCTTTCTTTGTGACATCCTTGTCTGGTTTTGGTATCAAGGTGATGGTGGCCTCGTAGAAGGAGTTTGGGAGTGTTCCTCCCTCTGCTATATTTTGGAAGAGTTTGAGAAGGATAGGTGTTAGCTCTTCTCTAAATGTTTGATAGAATTCGCCTGTGAAGCCATCTGGTCCTGGGCTTTTCTTTGTTGGAAGATTTTTAATCACAGTTTCAATTTCAGTGCTTGTGATTGGTCTGTTCATATTTTCTATTTCTTCCTGATTCAGTCTTGGCAGGTTGTGCATTTCTAAGAATTTGTCCATTTCTTCCAGATTGTCCATTTTATTGGCATAGAGTTGCTTGTAGTAATCTCTCATGATCTCTTTTATTTCTGCAGTGTCAGTTGTTACCTCTCCTTTTTCATTTCTAATTCTATTGATTTGAGTCTTCTCCCTTTTTTTCTTAATGAGTCTGGCTAGTGGTTTATCTATTTTGTTTATCTTCTCAAAGAACCAGCTTTTAGTTTTATTGATCTTTGCTATTGTTTCCTTCATTTCTTTTTCATTTATTTCTGATCTGATTTTTATGATTTCTTTCCTTCTGCTAGCTTTGGGGTTTTTTTGTTCTTCTTTCTCTAATTGCTTGAGGTGCAAGGTTAGGTTGTTTATTCGAGATGTTTCCTGCTTCTTAAGGTGGGCTTGTATTGCTATAAACTTCCCCCTTAGAACTGCTTTTGCTGCATCCCACAGGTTTTGGGTCGTTGTGTCTTTTTTTGATGCTAAAGAACTCTTAGGCCGTTTTTCTTTTTTTTTTATTTTTAAATTTAATTTAATTTATTTATTTATACAGCAGGTTCTTATTAGTCATCAATTTTATACACATCAGTGTATACATGTCAATCCCAATCACCCAATTCATCACACCACCACCACCACCACCACCACCCCCGCCGCTTTCCCTGCTTGGTGTCCATATGTTTCTCCTCTACATCTGTGTCTCTATTTCTGCCGTGCAAACTGGTTCATTTGTACCATTTTTCTAGGCTCCACATATATGTGTTCATATACGATATTTGTTTTTCTGACTTACTTCACTCTGTATGACAGTTTCTAGATCCATCCATGTCTCCACAAATGACCCAGTTTCATTCCTTTTTGTGGCTGAGTAATATTCCATTGTATATATGTACCACATCTTCTTTATCCATTCATCTGTCGATGGGCATTTAGGTTGCTTCCATAACCTGGCTATTGTAAATAGTGCTGCAATGAACATTGGGGTGCATGTGTCTTTTTGAATTGTGGTTTTCTCTGTGTATATGCCCAGTAGTGGGATTCACTACTGGGCATATACACAGAGCTGGATCATATGGTAATTCTATTTTTAGTTTTTAAAGGAACCTCCATACTGTTCTCCATAGTGGCTGTATCAGTTTACATTCCCACCAACAGTGCAAGAGGGTTCCCTTTTCTCCACACCCTCTCCAGCATTTGCTGTTTGTAGATTTTCTGTTGAGGCCCATTCTAGCTGGTGTGAAGTGATACCTCACTGTAAGTTTGATTTGCATTTCTCTAATAATTAGAGATGTTGAGCAGCTTTTCATGTGCTTCTTGGCCATCTGTATGTCTTCTTTGGAGAAATGTCTGTTTAGGTCTTCTGCCCATTTTTTGATTGGGTTGTTTTTTTTTTTTAATGTTGGACTGCATGAGCTGTTTATATATTTTGGAGAT
This sequence comes from Tursiops truncatus, assembly GCF_011762595.2. Taxonomy (NCBI): domain Eukaryota; kingdom Metazoa; phylum Chordata; class Mammalia; order Artiodactyla; family Delphinidae; genus Tursiops; species Tursiops truncatus. The sequence goes on along the minus strand of NC_047043.1, from coordinate 91,150,602 downwards.
TAATCCTTTGTCCGTTGAATCGTTTGCAGATATTTTCTCCCATTCTGAGGGTTGTCTTTTCATCTTGTTTATGGTTTCCTTTGCTGTGCAAAAGCTTTGAAGTTTCATTAGGTCCCATTTGTTTACTTTTGTTTTTATTTCCATTACTCTAGGAGGTGGATCAAAACAGATCTTTCTGTGATTTATGTCAAAGAGTGTTCTGCCTATGTTTTCCTCTAAGAATTTTATAGTTTCCAGTCTTACATTTATGTCTCTAATCCATTTTGAGTTTATTTTTGAGTATGGTGTTAGGGAGTGTCTAATTTCATTCTTTTACATGTAGCTGTCCAGTTTTCCCAGCACCACTTATTGAAGAGACTGTCTTTTCTCCATTGTGTATCCTTGCCTCCTTTGTCATAGATTAGTTGACCATAGGTGCGTGGGTATATCTTTGGGCTTTCTATCTTGTTCCATTGATCTATGTTTCTGCTTTTGTGCCAGTACCATATTGTCTTGATTACTTTAGCTTTGTAGTATAGTCTGAAGACAGGGAGTCTGATTCCTCCAGCTCTGTTTTTTTCCCTCAGAACTGCTTTGGCTATTCGGGGTCCTTTGTGTCTCCATACAAATTTTAATATTTTTTGTTTCAGTTCCATAAAAAATGCCATTGGTAGTTTGTTAGGGATGCATTGAATCTGTAGATTGCTTTGGGTACTATAGTCATTTTCACAATATTGATTTTTCCAACCCAAGAACATGATATATCTCTGCATCTGTTGGTATCATCTTTAATTTCTTTCATCAGTGTCTTATAGATTTCTGCATACAGGTCTTTTGTGTCCCTAGGTAGCTTTATTCCTAGGTATTTTATTCTTTCTGTTGCAATGTTAAATGGGAGTGTTTCCTTAATTTCTCTTTCAGATATTTCATTAGTGTATAGGAATACAGGAGATTTCTATGCAATAATTTTGTATCCTTCAACTTTACCAAATTCATTGATTAGCTATAGTAGTTTTCTGGTGGCAACTTTAGGATTCTCTATATATAGTATCATGTCATCTGCCAACAGTGACAGTTTTACCTCTTCTTTTCCAATTTGTATTCCTTTTATTTCTTTTACTTCTCTGATTGCCATGGCTAGGACTCCCAAAACTATGTTGAATAATAGTGGTGAGAGTGGACATCCTTGTCTTGTTCCTGATCTCATAGGAAATGCTTTCAGTTTTTCACCATTGAGAATGATGTTTGCCGTGGGTTTGTCGTATATGGCCTTTATTATGTTGAGGTAGATTCCCTCTATGCCCACTTTCTGGAGAGTTTTTATCATAAATGGGTGTTGAATTTTGTCAAAAGCTTTTTTTGCATCTATTGAGATGATCATATGGTTTTTATTCTTCAATTTGTTAATATGCTGTATCACATTGATTGATTTGCATATATTGAAGAATCCTTGCATCCCTGGGATAAATCCCACTTGATCATGATGTCTGATCCTTTTAATGTGCTGTTGGATTCTGTTTGCTAGTATTTTGTTGAGCATTTTTGCATCTATATTCATGAGTGATATTGGTCTGTAATTTTCTTTTTTTGTAGTATCTTTGTGTGGTTTTGGTATCAGGGTGATGGTGGCCTCATAGAATGAGTTTGGGAGTGTTCCTTCCTCTGCAATTTTTTGGAAGAGTTTGAGAAGGGTGGGTGTTAGCTCTTCTCTAAATGTTTGGTAGAATTCGCCTGTGAAGCCATCTGGGCCTGGACTTTTGTTTGCTGGAAGACTTTGAATCACAGTTTCAATTTCATTACTTGTGATTGGTCTGTTCATATTTTCTATTTCTTCCTGGTTCAGTCTTGGAACGTTATACCTTTCTAAGAATTTGTCCATTTCTTCCAGATTGTCCATTTTATTGGCATAGAGTTGCTTGTAGTAGTCTCTTAGGATGCTTTGTATTTCTGTGGTGTCTGTTGTAACTTCTTTTTCATTTCTAATTTTACTGATTTGAGTCCTCTCCCTCTTTTTCTTGATGAGTCTGGCTAATGATTTATCAATTTTGTTTATCTCCTCAAAGAACCAGCTTTTAGTTTTATTGATCTTTGCTATTGTATTCTTTGTTTCTATTTCATTTATTTTTGCTCTGATCTTTATGATTTCTTTCCTTCTGCTAACGTTGGGTTTTGTTTGTTCTTTTTTCTCTAGTTCCTTTAGGTGTAAGGTTACATGGTTTATTTGAGATGTTTCTTGTTTCTTGAGGTAGGCTTGTCTAGCTCTAACCTTCCCTCTTAGAACTGCTTTTGCTGCATCCCATAGGTTTTGGATCGCCGTGTTTTCATTGTCATTTGTTTCTCTGTATTTTTTGATTTCCTCTTTGATTTCTTCAGTGATCTCTTGGTTATTTAGTAACGTATTATTTAGCCTCCATGCGTTTGTGGTTTTTACGTTTATTTGCCTGTAATTCATTTCTAATCTCATAGCGTTGTGGTCAGACAAGATGCTGGATATGATTTCAATTTTCTTAAATTTACTGAGGCTTGATTTGTGACCCAAGATGGGATCTGTCCTGGGGAATGTTCCGTGTGCACTTGAGAAGAAAGTGTAATCTGCTGTTTTTGGATGGAATATCCTATAAATATGAATTAAATCTGTGTGGTCCATTGTGTCATTTAAAGCTTCTGTTTCCTTATTTATTTTCATTTTGTATGATCTATCCATTCGTGTAAGTGAGGTGTTAAAGTCCCCCACTATTATTGTGTTACTGCCGATTTCCTCTTTTATACGTGTTAACATTTGCCTTATGTATTCAGCTTCTCTTATGTTGGGTGCACATATATTTATAAGTGTTATATCTTCTTCTTGGATTGACCCCCTGATCATTATGTAGTATTCTTTCTTGTCTCTTGTAACATTCTTTATTTTAAAGTCTATTTTATCTGATATGAGTATTGCAACTCCAGCTTTCCTTTGTTTTCCATTTGCATGGAATATCTTTTTCCATCCCCTCACTTGCAGTCTGAATGTGTTCCTAGGTCTGAAGTGGGTCTCTTGTAGACAGCATATATATGGGTCTTGTTTTTGTATCCATTCAGCAATCCTGTGACTTTTGGTTGGAGCATTTAATCCATTTACGTTTAAGGTAATTATCGATTTGTATGTTCCTATTACCATTTTCTTAATTGTTTTGGATTTGTTTTTGTAGGTCGTTTTCTTCTCTTGTGTTTCCCACTTAGAGAAGTTCCTTTAGCATTTGTTGTAGAGCTGGGTTGGTGGTGCTGAATTCTCTTAGCGTTTGCTTGTCTGTAACGCTTTTGATTTCTCCATCGAATCTGAATGAGATCCTTGCTGGGTAGAGTAATCTTCGTTGTAGTTTCTTCCATTTCATCACTTTAAGTATATCATGCCTCGCCCTTCTGGGTTGTAGAATTTTTGCTGAGAAATCAGCTGTTAACCTTATGGGCGTGCCCTTTTATGTTATTTGTTGTTTTTCCTTTGCTGCTTTCAATAATTTTTCTTTGTCTTTAGTTTTTGCCAGTTTGATTACTATGTGTCTCTGTGTGTTTCTCCTTGGTTTATCCTGTATGGGACTCTCTGCACTTCCTGGTCTTGGGTGGCTATTTCCTCTCCCATGTTACGGAAGTTTTCGACTATAATCTCTTCAAATATTTTCTTGCGTCCTTTCTCTCTCTCTTCTCCTTTTGGGACCCCTATGATGTGAATGTTGTTGCGTTTAATGTTGTCCCAGAGGTCTCTTAGGCTGTCTTCATTTCTTTTCATTCTTTTTTCTTTATTCTATTCCACAGCACTGATTTCCACCATTCTGTCTTCCAGGTCACTTATCTGTTCTTCTGCCTCAGTTGTTCTGCTATTGAACCCTTCTAGTGTAGTTTTCATTTCAGTTACTGTATCGTTCATCTCTGTTTGTTTGTTCTTTAATTCTTGTATTCCTTTGTAAAACATTTTTTGCGTCTTCTCGATCTTTGCCTCTATTGTTTTTCCAAGGTCCTGGATCATCTTTACTATCATTATTCTGAATTATTTTTCTGGAAGGTTGCCTATCTCCACTTCATTTAGTTGTTTTTCTGGGGTTTTATATTGTTCCTTCATCTGGTACGTATCCCTCTGCTTTTTCTTGTTGTCTATCTTTCTGTGAATGTGGTTGTTGTTCCACAGGCTGCAGGATTGTATTTTTTCTTTCTTCTGCTGTCTGCCTGCTCCCTTAGGCTATTTTTTACACATTGTCTATAATGAGTGAGTCTATAGGATTTCTGCTACTCTCTTAAGGAAACGTAATGAATGTTTAGAGTATACCGATTGGTGTCATGGAATGCAGTGTATTCTAGCATGAGGAATTTCACTACAAACTGAAGCAAAAAGTATTGAGACATTTCAGATCTGCCTTAAATTTCTTAAATATTTGTACTCTGTTTGAAAAAGCATGGATTTTTTACTCTAATGTGTTCTATTAAGTAGTCGAGGTACCTGCTTTAGGATTTAATTTGAAATAAGCTGTCAGACTTGAGTACCTATCTATTTTCATGATGAATTTGTTTTTAGTCTTTATTTAAGCCTAGTTCTCAATTTTCTACATTTGTGTTAGGTGTTGAAGAAAGAGATTTTTACTCATTGTGTGCCTTCTATTCCATTTTATTCCTTTAGTTGCATTTGATTCTCATCCAGTTTTATTTATACTTCATGAATTTGAACAGATCTGTGATTTCTCATTGTTTCCTGGTGCCAGTTGAAAAATTCTCCCAGGCTCTTTTTATGGGGTAACTGTCATGTTTATACTGCGTTTCAAGAAATGTCCATCTTTTTAATTCTCTTGTCTAAATGCATTCAATTTTTAAAAGAACAGTTGTAAAGTCGTGAACTTGACATCTTTACACTTGAATGTGCATAATTACACAGTGCTCTTTTTCCTGTGCCGACTTCAATCTAGGCTGTGTGTGTATGAGAAGCATAATTTACCACTTGGCAAGAATAAAGGCACCTTTGCTGTCTTCCCTTTTTCTTTTCTTTAAGCTGTTACTACATGTATGGTTATGTCCCTAGGGAGAGGTGGGAAAAGATGTCTTTGCTCTCTGAAGTCCATTTCTCAAGGGCATATCAATACGCACAAGGATCCTATTTACATTGTAATTGGTTTCTGGCTGTCTGGTACAGCTGTTTCAACTTAAACCCAAGACAGTCGCTATGGAGATGGTTGACTTGAAATAGGTCAAGTTAAGTCCTTTTCTCCCTGGATATGAGGGAGTGCTGTAACTCAGCTAGAAATGTCTCAGTTGAACAGAATATATGTAGATGGGCAACCACATTCCCCACCCCCCCAACACCCAAATTTCTCTTTTTAGGCTGAGGCTTGTCACATATGCTAGTCCGATCATGTTGCTGCTGTGAATCTGGAAACAACACACCTGAAGACTATTTCTGTTAAAGAAAAGGAATGAGAGATGTCATAATTTGCAACGTAACCTTGAATTAACTGGCTCATATGACTCTCAAAAGGTGCTTATTTCATAAGTTCCTAGACATAGTAGAATAGCATTTATTTTCAAGACATGACCAGGCGTTCAAGAACAGTTTTTAAAAACATGGAGTTGAAGGGGACCTTCAAGATGGCAGAGGAGTAAGACGTGGAGATCACCTTCCTCCCCACAAATATATCAGAGATACATCTACATGTGGAACAACTCCTACAGAACATCTACTGAATGCTGGCAGAAGACCTCAGACCTCCCAAAAGGCAAGAAACTCCCCATGTGTCTGGGGAGGGCAAAAGAAAAATGAAAAAACAGACAAAAAACAGGGACAGGACCTGCACCTCTGGGAGGGAGCTGTAAAGGAGGAAAAGCTTCCACACACTAGGAAGCCCCTTAACTGGTGGAGACGGGGGGTGGTGGGGTGGGGAGCTTCAGAGCCACGGAGGATAGTGCAGCAACAGGGGTGCAGAGGGCAAAGCGGAGAGATTCCCGCACAAAGGATCGGTGCCGACCAGCACTCACCAGACCGAGAGGCTTGTCTGCTTACCCACTGGGGCAGGTGGGGGCTGGGAGCTGAGGCTCATGCTTTGGAGGTCAAATCCCAGGGAGAGGACTGGGGTTGGCTGCATGAACACAGCCTGCAGGGGGCTAGTGCACCACAGCTAGCCGGGAGGGAGTCCGGGAAAAAGTCTGGAGCTGCTGAAGAGGCAAGAGACAGTTGTTTCCAGGTGTGTGAGAAGAGGGGATTCAGAGCACCACCTAAAGGAGCTCTGGAGACGGGCACGAGCCACAGCTATCAGCATGGACCCCAGAGACGGGCATGAAGTGCTAAGGCTGCTGTTGCAGCCAGCAAGCCTGTGTGCAAGCACAGGTTACTATCCACACCTCTCCTCCCGGGAGCCTGTGCAGCACACCACTGCCAGGGTCCCGGGATCCAGGGACAACTTCCCTGGGAGAACACACAGCGTACCTCAGGCTGTTGCAACATTATGGCAGTCTCTGCTGCCGCAGGCTTGCCCCACATTCCATACCCCTCGCTCACCCTGGTCTGAGTGAGCCAGAGCCCCCTAATCAGCTGCTCCTTTAACCCCGACCTGTCTGGGCAAAGAACAGACGCCCTCAGGTGACCTACATGCAGAGTTGAGGCCAAATCCAAAGCTGAACCCCAGGAGCTGTGCGAATAAAGAAGAGAAAGGGAAATCTCTCCCAGCAGCCTCAGGAGCAGCAGATTAAATCTCCACAATCAACTTGATGTACCCTGCATCTGTGGAATACGTGAATAGACAACAAATCATCCCAACTTGAGGTGGTGGACTTTGGGAGCAACTGTGGACTTGTGGTTTGCTTTCTGCATCTAATTTGTTCCTGGTTTTATGTTTGTCTTAGTTTAGTATTTAGAGTTTATTATCATTGGTAGATTTGTTTATTGATTTGGTAGGTCTCTTATTTTTATATATACATATATATATATATTTTTTCCTTTTTCTCTTTTTGTGAGTGTGTATGTCTATGCTTATTTGTGTGATTTTGTCTGTGTAGCTTTTCTTTTACCATTTTTCCTAGCGTTCTGTCTGTCCTTTTTTTTTTTCTAAGTATAGTTTTTAGCACTTGTTATTGGTGGATTTGTTTTTTGGTTTGGTTGCTCTCTTCTTTCTTTCTTTCTTGTGTTCTTTTTTTTATTACTTTTTAATTTTTTTATTTTTAATAATTTTAAAAATTTTAATTTTAATAACTTTACTTTATTTTTCTTTTTTTCTCCCTTTTCTTCTGAGCCATTTGGCTGACAGGAGCTTGGTGCTCTGGCCAGGTGTCAGGCCTGTGCCTCTGAGGTAGGAGAGCCGAGTTCAGGACACTGGTCTACCAGAGACCTCCCAGCTCCATGTAATATCAAACAGCAAAAGCTCTCCCAGAGATCTCCATCTCATGGCTAAGACCCAGCTCCCCTCAATAACCAGCAAGCTACAGTGCTGGACACCATCTGCCAAACAACTAGCAAGACAGGAACACAACCCCACCCGTTAGCAGAGAGGCTGCCTAAAATCATAATAAGGTCACAGACACCCCAAAACACACCACTGAACGTTGTACTGTCCAACAGAAAGACAAGATCCAGCCTCATCCACCAGAACACAGGCACTAGTCCCCTCCACCAGGAAGCCTACACAGCCCACTGAACCAACGTTAGCCGCTGGGGGCGGACATAAAAAACAATGGGAACTATGAACCTGCAGCCTGTGAAAAGGAGACCCCAAACACAGTAAGTTAAGCAAAATGAGAAGACAGAGGAACACACAGCAGATGAAGGAGCAAGATAAAAACCCACCAGACCTAACAAATGAAGAGGAAATAGGCAGTCTACCTGAAAAAGAATTCAGAGTAATGATAGTAAAGATGATCCAAAATATTGGAAATAGAATGGAGAAAATACAAGAAATGTTTAATGACAATGTAGAAGAACTAAAGAGCAAACAAACAATGATGAACAACACAATAAATGAAATTAAAACTTCTCTAGACGGAATCAATAGCAGAATAACTGAGGGCGAAGAACGGATAAGTGACCTGGAAGATAAAATAGTGGAAATAACTACTGCAGAGCAAAATAAAGAAAAAAGAATGAAAAGAATTGAGGACAGTCTCAGAGACCTCTGGGACAACATTAAATGCACCAACATTCGAATTATAGGGGTCCCAGAAGAAGAAGAGAAAAAGAAAGGGACTGAGAAAATATTTGAAGAGATTATAGTTGAAAAGTTCCCTAATATGGGAAAGGAAGCAGTCAGTCAAGTCCAGGACGTGCAGAGAGTCCCATGCAGGGTAAATCCAAGGAGAAACACGCCAAGACACATATTAGTCAAACTATCAAACATTAAATACAAAGAAAAAATATTAAAAGCAGCAGGGAAAAACAACAAATAACATGCAAGAGAATCCCCATAATATTAACAGCTGATCTTTCAGCAGAAACTCTGCAAGCCAGAAGGGAGTGGCAGGACATATTTAAAGTGATGAAAGGGAAAACCCTACAACCAAGATTACTCTACCCAGCAAGGATCTCATTCAGATTCGACGGAGAAATTAAAACCTTTACAGACAAGCAGAAGCTAAGAGAATTCAGCACCACCAAACCAGCTTTACAACAAATGCTAAAGGAACTACTCTAGGCAGGAAACACAAGAGAAGGAAGAAGACCTACAATAACAAACTGAAAACAATTAAGAAAATGGTAATAGGAACACACATGTCAATAACTACCTTAAATGTAAATGGATTAAATGCTCCAACCAAAAGACATAGACTGGCTGAAGGGATACAAAAACAAGACCCATATATATGCTGTCTACAAGAGACCCACTTCAGACCTAGGGACACATTCAGACTGCAAGTGAGGGGATGGAAAAAGATATTCCATGCAAATGGAAAGCAAAAGAAAGCTGGAGTAGCAATTCTCATATCAGACAAAATACACGTTAAATTAAAGACTATTACAAGAGACAAAAAAGGACACTATATAATGATCAAGGGATCAATCCAAGAAGAAGATATAACAACTGTAAATATTTATGCATCCAACATAGGAGCACCTCAATACATAAGGCAAATACTAACAGCCATAAAAGGGGAAATCAAAAGTAATACAATCATAATACTGGGGGACTTTAACACCCCACTTTCACCAATGGACAGCTCATCCAAAATGAACATCAATAAGGAAACACAAGCTTTAAATGATACATTAAACAAGATGGACCTAATTGATATTTATAGGACATTCCATCCAAAAACAACAGAACACACTTTCTTCTCAAGTGTTCATGGAACATGCTCCAGGATAGGTCGTATCTTGGGTCACAAATTAAGCCTTGGTAAATTTAAGAAAATTGAAGTTATATCAAGTATCTTTTCCATCCACAACACTATGAAACTAGATATCAATTACAGGAAAAAAATCTGTACAAAACACGAACACATGGAGGCTAAACAATACACTACTTAATAACCAAGATATCACTGAAGAAATCAAAGAGGAAATCGGACAATACCTAGAAACAAATGACAATGGAAACACGATGGCCCAAAACCTATGGGATGCAGCAAAGGCAGTTCTAAGAGGGAAGTTTATAGCAATACAATCCTACCTGCTTTTGCACAGCAAAGGAAAACGTAAACAAGGAGAAACGGCAACCCTCAGAATGGGAGAAAATATTTGCAAATGAAGCAACTGACAGCGGATTAATGTCCGAAATTTACAAGCAGCTCATGTAGCTCCATATCAAAAAAACAAACAACCCAATCCAAAAATGGGCAGAAGACCTAAATAGACATTTCTCCAAAGAAGATGTACAGATTGCCAACAAACACATGAAAGGATGCTCAACATCACTAATCATTAGAGAAATGCAAATCAAAACTACAATGAGGTATCACCTGATGCCAGTCAGAATGGCCATCATCAAAAAATCTACAAACAGTAAATGCCAGAGAGGGTGTGGAGAAAAGGGAACACTCTTGCACTGTTCGTGGGAATGTAAATTGATACAGCCACTATGGAGAACAGTATGGAGGTTCCTTAAAAAACTAAAAAGAGAACTACCATACGACCTAGCAATCCCACTCCTGGGCATATACCCTCAGAAAACCATAATTCAAAAAGAGTCATGTACCACAGTGTTCATTGCAGCTCTATTTACAATAGCCAGGATATGTAAGCAATCTAAGTGTCCATCAACAGATGAACGGATAAAGAAGATGTGGCCCATATATACAATGGAATATTACTCAGCCATAAAAAGAAACGAAATTGAGTTATTTGTAGTGAGGTGGATGGACGTTGAGTCTGTCATACAGAGTGAAGTAAGTCAGAAAGAGAAAAACAAATACCTTATGCTAACACGTGTATTTGGAATCTAAAAAAGAAAATGGTTCTGAAGAACCTATGGGCAGGACAGGAATAAAGACGCAAATGTAGAGAATGAACTTGAGGACAGGGGGAGGGGAAACGGTAAGCGAAGTGAGAGAGTGGCATGGACATTATACACTACCAAATGTAAAATAGATGGCTAGTGGGAAGTAGCCACATAGCACTGGGAGATCAGCTCGGTGCTTTGTGACCTCCTAGTGGTGGGATAGGGAGGGTGGGAGGGAGACTCAAGAGGGAGGAGATGTTGGGATATATGTTTATGTATAGCTGATTCACTTTGTTATAAAGCAGAAACTAACACACCATTGTAAAGCAATTATACTCAAATAAAGATGCTAATAAATAAATAAATAAATAAAAACATGGAGTTAACAGTGATATTTGGAAGAAGGCACCTGGTGACACTTGATGGGATTTGCCATTAGTTTGGCCAGAAAGCATGGCTTTCCCAGGAAAACTTGGCTATGTTCTGTTGTGGGTGACTTTGATTACTTACCTTTCCTTCTTCATGTGTCCTATGTGGAAATGGTTCCTGACTCTGCATCTGACCATTACAATGGGGACTTACAGTCTTTCTGACAGGTGGCAATGCCGTTAGGTTCCCTTATAGGACCCGTAGCTTTGTCTTGTTTGGGGCATGGTGAATATGGGTACAGTTTTGGTTGTCATAGTTGGGTTGCGGGTAGGATGTTACTGGCATCTAGTGGGGAGGGGTCTGCGATGCGGCTGAGCATCCTACAACGCACGGGACAGCACCCCTCCAACAAGGAATTATGTGGCCTAATAAGTCAGTAGTGCTGCGGTGGTCTGTTTTCGATGGGTTGCTAAGAAATGTGAAAGATTTCATTCAAGAGTGATAGTGGGAGAAATGAAAAGCAGATATCTAGAAGGAGAGGCAAGTGTGTGTATATGACAGGGAGGAAGTTGAGTAGGAGCTATAGAAGTGATGTGTGTAAGGTGGTACGCGGACCCACCAATTTGAGTTTTGTAGATATTTTTGGAAGAAAATAAAATGCCTAGGTTCACACTTTGTATCCTGCTTTGTGTAGTTAACCATGTAAGATAAATATGTGCAATAAATAATTGAAAAACTCTCAATATACCGACTGTCTTAAGTCATACTCAGAGGATTCTGGGAGTTGAAGATCCCCTTTAGGAATTAGGCTTAGCTCCAGGCAGATAGTAGGTGCTCAGTAAATATTTGCAACCAGAGTGAGTTAAGGGGAAGAGGAGAGGGAAAGGGAATGGACTCAGAGGCCACTGGAGCAGCTGCCCTGGGTCTACCGCACACAAGCCAACTCCATGGAAGTTCCCTGTTGAAGAAGGTTGGGAACCGTGGAGGACTTCTGCCATTAAGGCTTGTGTTCAGCTGTCTTTACTAAAGCTGTGCCTGTGTCTACCCTGGGATCCAGCAGTTCCACTCCACAGTATGCAATCAGCAGAAATGCTTATGCATATTTACTAAGTCATGAGCTTTCAAGAATGTTCACAGAAGTAGTACCATTCATAGTAGCCCAAACTGGAAGCTACCCAAATGCCCATCAGTAATAGAATAGATAAATAAATTTATTTTAAAAATTGCTAATGGACTTGAGGACATGGGGAGGGGAAAGGGTAAGCTGGGATGAAGTGAGAGAGTGGCATGGACATATATACACTACCAAATGTAAAACTGATAGCTAGTGGGAAGCAGCCGCATAGCACAGGGAGATCCGCTCGGGTGCTTTGTGTCCACCTAGAGAGGTGGGATAGGGAGGGTGGGAGGGAGACGCAAGAGGGAGGAGATATGGGGATATATGTATATGTATAGCTGATTCACTTTGTTATACAGCAGAAACTAACACACCATTGTGTTAGCAATTATACTCCAATAAAGATGTTAAAAGAATTGCTAATGATGAAATATTTCAAAGCACAATAGGGTATAAGAAAAATAGGCATTCTAGTTCCTACCACCCAGATTTAACAAAGGTTAACATTTTTCCTGTTTGTTTTTTTTCTTCTTCTCTTTTTTTAAAATTTTTTATTTTTTATTTGAGAAATAGAACCTTCTGGTGGCCTTAGTGTTGGGGGTAGGGTAGAGGTGGGTGAGTGATGTAGAGATACTGGAATGTAAGAGTGGGATGACCTGGGCTTTCTCTGCAGGTCTTCCCTTGACATGGAATGAGTTACCTGTCACTGGCACCTAAACATCAAGCAGAGTAGTCAGCGAGAACATCTCCCCATTAAAGATTCCGCAGTACTACAGAAGGAATAGGAAGAAGCCATGCCTTTCACCTCTCCTGCTCTCTGAAAAATAAAACACTTTGCAGTAGTGTCCTTTAAGGACACAATGCCTCTTTCGTTGAAATATAAAAGAATTTGGCTTTTTCCATCAAATTGTGATTGGAATACCATGAATGTTTTGATTGCGCTGATGTGAAAAAAGAACAAGACAGGGTTTGATGTTTTCAGTGATTGCTGTAATTGTTAGCAGGAACACATTCCCCCTTCTCTTCCACTCAGGCTGGCTCATCAGGACGCAGAGGATTGAGAGTAACATTGTCATGGGGATAACCTTGAGTCTGCTCTGGTTTATATTAGAAGAAACATTTGCAAACTTCTTTACTTAGTATTAGCATCATTGATGATGGTAATTTTTTTGTAACTCTCTTCCTGTCATGAGGCCCCTAGTTGAGACTGGTTCCCTTTACTGAGTGCTTGCTAAGTGCTAGGCATAGTCCTAAGCCCTGTGTGTATGTTCTGTTTCCTCCTTGTAATAACCCCTGAGGTAGGCATTGTTACTGTCTTCACCTACAAATGAGAAAACAGGTGTGGGGAGGTTGATTAGGTTACCAGGGGTCACCGTAGGAGTGGCAGAGCCATGAGTCACATCTCATTTTGCCTGACTCCAAAGCCACGTTCTCAATCAATCACTAAATGAGGGCCACTTGATTTTGGTATTTGGGTTAACAGAACTGTAAAGTAGGAGGTAAGGTTCTGGGAACAGGATCTGGGCTGACCACTTCCCAGTCCTATCTAATGCAGCCTCCTTTGAGTCTGAGGTAGGTGAGGCAGGCGGGCCTGCTCCCATTTCACAGATGAGGACTCTGGGGCCAGGCAAGCAGTGAACTTGCCCAGAGCCATACAACTATTGTTGGGCTGGAGATTAACCAGGATCTTTTGAAAACACACTCCAGCTCTTTATGCTATGCTTCAGCTTGGTCTCTGGCTACCTCGGTTGACCTTCAGCCCGGCACTTAACTATAAGATTAATGCTGTTTCACCATCTTTTAAATAGGAGGAGTACTACCTGTCTCACTTGTTAGAGATTATAGAGGGTTAGCTAGCAGTGTGTCTTTTAAAATTCTTGGAGACACACACCATTTAGATACGTATTTATTTAATCACTGTGGTGCTTTATGATGGGAGATAATGCTTTTGTTTTTTTTGGCCACAGCGTGTGGCTTGCTGGATCTTAGTTCCCCAACCAGGGATTGAACCTGGACCACAGCAGTGAAACATCGAGTCCTAACCAGTGGACCGCCAGAGAATTCCCGAGATAATGCTTATTTGTTAGATTTAGTTACATATAAATCTTTATTTTTGATATTCTGGTAAAGTTATTTGGTAAGTCAACTGGAAGTTGAAGACCTTAAGAGAGATATTTTTCTGCAGAGACTGAGTCAGTGTTTTTCTAGAGGCATCATAGCTAACCTCAGCTTATTCTGGGTTGCTTTGAGGTGGCAGCTGCTCCCTGGTGGTTACCTGTTAAAGGCGCTAACTGGAGACACCCAGAAGGGCCCGACTCTACTGTCCTGCACAGGTGAGGCTGGTGGGTCTTTCCCCAGATGACATGTTTCATTCCAAAATAGGTTCCTATGCTGTTGAAAAGAAACTCAGTGGCCGTCTTGTATAAAAGAGTGAGTATGAAAAACTCTACTGACTTGGTCGGTAGGAAAATAGGATGGCAGGAAATACTGTATGTACAGACCCAAACATAGCACCTAGCTCACAGAGAGCTCTTAATAAGTGGCCTTCCTCCTCCCTCATTTGGCCTGTCAGAGGGTTCCCTCTTGGAGATTTTTTCCCCCTTTGACAGGCCTATTACAAATCTCATGACATGTTTAACCTTTACAACTTGTCTGTTTGCTCTCCCTCATGAGTGGGTCATTGAGAGGAAGGAGACCATCTGTCTTACAGATAAGTGGTGGTGTCCTGCCAGGTGGCCGCGGTAGAAGCTCATCCCTTGGGTTTAGGACTCATGTTGTCTCCAGTCCTGGACTGACATACTTTGAAGCCACCGTCTGACTGAAAAACCACAGAGCTGCAAGTCGGTCAGCAAGTCTCCAGGGTGGCAAAGAAATAATTATCTCAAGCAAAAATGGATAGCACTTTAAGCCCTGAAGACGCAGAAAGGTTTGGGTCAGGACTCAGCATCTCAACAGCCCAAGAAAACTGTTCTCCTAACCCAATTTTTCAGATGGGATTTTCGAGCTTCTATTTTTGACAACATTCCTGGTTGTTGACCTCATTGTCAGGAATCTGGAAGTGCATGAAGTTCAGCTTTAGGGATATAGCCCCTTGAAAACGTCAGAAATCTTTCAAAGCCTGAGGTGGTAGCCTCTGTGGTAGAAATAGGCCATGAGGTGGAAAGTTGTAGGATTCTTGGGTACCTCAGGTTGACGGCCTCTTAGGTCCCAATTATTATCTTCTTTTCTGAATTTAATAGTAGAAGAAAAAGTGAAGGGTAGAAGGAAAAGTGAGAGTGGAATGTATTATATCCACTGAGTGAGTCCTTCTCCTGAGAAAAGTGCATGTCTTAATATCAGTGTTGAAAACAGTGACTGGCATGTAATAGGTACTCAATAAACGCTTTTAAAGAATAAGTGAAAGTTGTGTAATTACTGTAGGGAATTCAAAGATGCTTAAGAAATAGCCTAGGAATGTAGAGTCCACCTGAGAAAGAGTGAGCAGGGAATTAAAGTTATCTGGTGCTGGGTAAATACGTTTATCCCCTTACTCTCAAACTTTCCCCCTAACCTTCCCTACCCCTCTATACTTTTAGAAAAAATAAAGATTTATTTGGAATCTGCTAGATTCCTCACTTGCTAGAGTGAGGCACATATAGCTGACTCATCTATAGCAGAAAGAGACAAAGTTTAAGGCCAAGTATCACAGATTGGATTCTCTGGAAACAGATGCTTAGATAGAGCTTGGTGTGAAGAATATTTGTATAAGGGGATCCACACCTGTGGAAGGGATGGGGAGGAAACAGGATTGGGCAGAGGGAGAAGCCAAGACTACAGTGCAGGTCCAGGACATCCCACCCAGTCCTTGGGGCTCTGGGGTATAAATGACACGTAGGATTTAGCTATGGTGAACTCACACGGCTGCGCCTTTATGCCCCTGCCGTGGTTGGTCCTCGCTGGCTGTAAGGCGGCTCTTTGCAGCTCTCCTAAAGGAGCCGAGAGCTGGAAGCTTCTGCTGATGCCACGCCCAGCAGCTGGAAAATCATTCCTTCCTCATAGGGGGATCTGGCTGGTGCGTCTCCACACCTACTGCACCAAGTGAGATTCTCTGGGGGTCCAGGCCTGCATGCAAAGTGAAGAAATGTTTTGAGTCTTGTTCCAAGCGGGATCATAACCTCTTTGGGAGCCTTGGATGTCAGAAACCCGTGGTCGAGGGTGACAGATGTGACCCGGCTGGGGCTGGATTTGGGGACCAGGCTCACCTCAGCATCACAGATTGAGGTGAAGGTGCTGATGGGCACTTTGCTGAAGCCGGTCCTGCCGGTTCCTGTTCCTGTTCCTGTTCTGGTTCCTGCCCTGCTCACTCTGCTCTCGCTGTTCCCCAGGCCAGATCACCCGGTTCTTCACGTCTCCTGGAACGATGCCGTCGCCTACTGCACATGGGCCGGGAAGCGGTTGCCCACGGAAGCCGAGTGGGAGTACAGCTGTCGAGGAGGCCTGCAAAATAGGTACTTGGAGGGTCTCGTCTTTGCCTAACAGTATGTGGACCTTTTTCTAAATATACGGAACTTACTTTGGCTGGACAGTTGATTTAAAACCACAGCCAGATCGCAGCTTACTCCTGCTGGGCTTTCTTCCTGCCCGTGAAGTTACTTAGGAAACATGGATGCAGGGATCACCACCCCCTGACAGTCTCCCAAAGCCATGTGTGTGGTGAGGTGGGCTACGGCAATTGAGCCGCCATCCCCGTGTCACATAGTCCTCCTTAGAGCCTCCTGGCAGGCTGCCTTGCTTTTTGGATTTTCTTATTTTAGGCATCTCCTGAAGCAGCAATATATCTTTTGCTTCCAGAGCCATGAGACAGAAAACTCATGTTTGGGTCACATCTAGGAAAGATTCCTTAAAATAACGAAGGCTTTATAAAAAAGTGCGGTGTGATGTTGCCTGATCATGCTTCCATATAAGTCCAGGATGATGTCTGCTTTCCCAGCCTCCTATAAGCCCTTCTTTTAGTTCTGTGATTTATTTCAGGGCTCCTGAGTCCTCGGGAGAGACCAAGGTTGTTGTGAACTTGACATGAACTGGTTGTGCGGAAGTTAAAAAAAAATCCTGATTAAAAGCTTTATGTATTTTTTTTTTTTTTTAAAAATAGCTCACTCGGAACAAGCAAGCAATGTTCTCTCTTTCACTGCCTTCCTCCTCTTGACTTTCGTCCAGAAGCCTGTGTCTGTTTGACAGGCTGATGCCTGTGTCTCTTCTGACAGACTCTTCCCCTGGGGCAACAGACTGCAGCCGAAGGGCCAACATTATGCCAACATTTGGCAGGGCGAGTTTCCTGTGACCAACACCGGAGAGGACGGCTTTCGAGGGACTGCGCCTGTGAGTAGCGAGGCTTGTGACGGATGGCGGCGGCTGCAGCGCACCGAGAAACCACCAGCAATGAGTGAAAGCGCTGCTCGCTCTCTGCCCCACGTGCTGCCCCCTTCCTGCCTCCGTCCACCACCGCACGTAGCAAATACTAATAATTAACCAGACATTCTTTTTCTGTAACACCTTTTTCCTTCCGATTCCATAACACTTGTTGTGGAAACTTTGAAAAAACAAGAAGTGTACAGAGGAGAAAATTGAAAGGATCTGGAATCCTACCCCCCAGAGATAGGTAACCCCTGTTAACGTTTAGGTGCATTTCCCCCCATTCGTCTCCTATGTTGATGATGCTCCTAATGGCTAGTAGTTAGTGAGCACTTGCAGAGTGCCAGGCATGTTGCTGAGCCATTTGCATGAATTATCTCATTTAATGTCTCTTCAGCTCTGTAAGGTAGGTACTGTTATCCCCATTTTCCAGGTGAGCATTCTGAGGCACACAGAGGTTAACTAACTTGCCCAAGGTTATACAGCTGGAAAGCAGCACAGCTGGGATTTGAACCAGGTCGGTTTGTTTTCAAAGGCCATGCTCTTAACTACCATAGATGCCAGCATAAATGTTTCTGGTGTATATGTGCCTATATATTTTTTACATATTGCTTTTGGGTCATACTATAATATTTAAAATCCTACTGTTTTTCTCTGTGTAATATCAGCAACATTTTATCTGTCATTAGCAGTTCTTCACAAATACATGTCTTTTAGCAGCTGGATAACTTGTCATTTGAATGAACCCTAATTTATTTACCTCTTATTTTTGCAAATTTATATCTGTTTTTCTGCTAAACAACAATGAACATCTTATGCATAGATATTAAATTGTATCTCTGATGATTTTTTAAAACATTATTATTGGAATATAGTTGATTTACAATGTTGTGTTAGTTTCTGCTATACAGCAGAGTGAATCAATTATACATATACATATATCCACTCTTTTTTAGATTTGTTTTCCACGTAGGTCATTACAGAGTATTGAGAAGAGTTCCCTGTGCTATACAGTAGGTCCTTATTAGTCTGATGATTTTTTAAAAGATAGATTCCTAACAGTGAAATTAGTGAGTCAAAGACTAGAAAACTTTCTTCATAAGGGTTTCAGATATATAACCAAACTCTTTTCCAGACTGTGTATCGCAAGTTTCCCTCCATGAGTGTTCCTTTCTTTCTGCTCTTTTGTCAGCAAAACCATACGTTAATGAAGCAATGTTAAAAGCATTTCGTTTTCTCTCTCTTTTTTTTTAAACATCTTTATTGGAGTATAATTGCTTTACAATGGTGTGTTAGTTTCTGCTTTATAACATAGTGAATCAGCTATACATTTACATATATCCCCATATCACCTCCCTCTTGCATCTCTCTCCCACCCTCCCTATCCCACCCCTCTAGGTGGACACAAAGCACTGAGCTGATCTCCCTGTGCTATGTGGCTACTTCCCACTAGCCATCTCTTTTACATTTGGTAGTATGTATAAATCCATGCCACTCTCTCACTTCGTCACAGTTTACCCTTTCCCCTCCCCATGTCCTCAAGTCCATTCTCTACGTCTGCGTCTTTATTCCAGTACTGCCCCTCGGTTTTTCAGAACCTTTTTTTTTTTTTTAGATTCCATATATATATATGTTAGCATACGGTATTTGTCTTTCTCTTTCTGACTTACTTCACTTTGTATGACAGACTCTAGGTCCATCCACCTCATTACAAATAGCTCAATTTCGTTTCTTTTTATGGCTGAGTAATATTCCATTGTATATATGTGCCACATCTTCTTTATCCGTTCATCTGTTGATGGACACTTAGATTGCTTACATATCCTGGCTATTGTAAATAGAGCTGCAATGGACACTGTGGTACATGACTCTTTTTGAATTATGGTTTTCTGAGGGTATATGCCCAGGAGTGGGATTGCTAGGTCGTATGGTAGTTCTCTTTTTAGTTTTTTAAGGAACCTCCATACTGTTCTCCATAGTGGCTGTATCAATTTACATTCCCACGAACAGTGCAAGAGTGTTCCCTTTTCTCCACACCCTCTCTGGCATTTACTGTTTGTAGATTTTTTGATGATGGCCATTCTGACTGTTGTGAGATGATATCTCATTGTAGGTTTGATTTGCATTTCGCTAATGATTAATGATGTTGAGCATTCTTTCATGTGTTTGTTGGCAGTCTGTATATCTTCTTTGGAGAAATGTCTATTTAGGTCTTCTGCCCATTTTTGGATTGGGTTGTTTGTTTTTTTGTTATTGAGCTGCATGAGCTGCTTATAAATTTTGGAAATTAATCCTTTGTCAGTTGCTTCATTTGAAAATATTTTCTCCCATTCTGAGGGTTGTCTTTTGGTCTTGTTAATGGTTTCCTTTGCTGTGCAAAAGCTTTGAAGTTTCATTAGGTCCCATTTGTTTATTTTTGTTTTTATTTCCATTTCTCTAGGAGATGGGTCAAAAAGGATCTTGTTGTGATTTATGTCATAGAGTGTTCTGCCTATATTTTCCTCTAAGAGTTTGATAGTTTCTGGCCTTAAATTTAGGTCTTTAATCCATTTTGAGCTTATTTTTGTGTATGGTGTTAGGGAGTGTTCTAATTTCATTCTTTTACATGTAGCTGTCCAGTTTTCCCAGCACCACTTATTGAAGAGGCTGTCTTTTCTCCATTGTATATTCTTACCTCCTTTATCAAAAATAAGGTGACCATAGGTGCATGGGTGTATGTGTGGGCTTTCTATCCTGTTCCATTGATCTATCTTTCTGTTTTTGTGCCAGTACCATACTGTCTTGATTACTGTAGCTTTGTAGTATAGTCTGAAGTCCAGGAACCTGATTCCTCCAGCTCTGTTTTTCTTTCTCAAGATTGCTTTGGCTATTCAGGGTCTTCTGTGTTTCCATACAAATTGTGAAATTTTTTTTTCTAGTTCTGTCAAAAATGCCATTGGTAGTTTGATAGGGATTGCACTGAATCTCTAGATTGCTTTGGGTAGTATAGTCCTTTTCACAGTGTTGATTCTTCCAATCCAAAAGCATGGTATATCTCTTCATCTGTTTGTGTCATCTTTAATTTCTTTCATCAGTGTCTTATAGTTTTCGGCGTACAGGTCTTTTGTCTCCTTAGGTAGGTTTATTCCCAGGTTTTTTTTTTTTTTTTTTTTTTTGAAGTACGCGGGCCTCTCACTGTTGTGGCCTCTCCCATTGCGGAGCACAGGCTCCAGACGTGCAGGCCCAGCAGCCATGGCTCAGGGACCCAGCCAGTCCGCGGCATGTGGGATCTTCCTGGACCAGGGCACGAACCCATGTCTCCTGCATCGGCAGGCGGACTCCCAACCACTGCGCCACCAGGGAAGCCCGTATTCCTAGGTATTTTATTCTTTTTGTTGCAGTGGTAAATGGGAGTGTTTTCTTGATTTCACTTTCAGATTTTTCATCATTAGTGTATAGAAATGCAAGAGATTTCTGTGCATTAATTTTGTATCCTGCTACTTTACCAAATTCATTGATTAGCTTGAGTAGTTTTCTGGTAGTGTCTTTAGGATTCTTTATGTATAGTATCATGTCATCTGCAAGCAGTGACAGCTTTACTTCTTCTTTTCCGATTTTATTTTTATTTCTTTTTCTTCTCTGATTGCTGTGGCTAAAACTTCCAAAACTATGTTGAATAAGAGTGGTGAGAGTGGGCAACCTTGTCTTGTTCCTGATCTTAGTGGAAATGGTTTCAGGTTTTCATCATTGAGAACGATGATGGCTGTGGGTTTGTCATATATGGCCTTTATTATGTTAAAGAAAGTTCCATCTATGCCTACTTTGTGGAGGGTTTTTATCATAAATCAGTGTTGAATTTTGTCGAAAGCTTTTTCTGCATCTATTGTGATGATCGTATGGTTTTTATCCTTCAGTTAGTTAATATGGTTTATCACATTGACTGATTTGCATATATTGAAGAATCCTTGCATTCCTGGGATAAACCCCACTTGATCATGGTGCATGATCCTTTTAATGTGGTGTTGGATTCTGTTTGCTAGTATTTTGTTGAGGATTTTTGCATCTGTGTTCATCAGTGATACTGGCCTGTAGTTTTCTTTCTTTGTGACATCTTTGTCTGGTGTTGGTATCAGGGTGCTGGTGGCCTCATAGAATGAATTTGGGAATGTTCCTCCCTCTGCTATATTTTGGAAGAGTTTGAAAAGGATATGTGTCGTTTTCTCTTAACACAGTCAGGAAAGATGTCTTGTGGCGAGGAAGTAGCACCTTACTGGGTTTGTTGTTACAGAGAATAATTTTCTTTCAACAATCTTTCAAACAGTTGTCATTTTTAAAATATTTGTATTTTTGTTTCAGACAAATATGATTCTTCCAAAATTTATTTATGAATGTAGCACACATATGTTATTTGGAACATGACCAAGTGATTCCAGAATTTCAACTGAAATAGTAAACAAGTGAGAAAGACTGAGACACTGGAAAAGATGAAGGGTTAGGAGACACTTGACCTATGAGAACTTTTAAAATATTTTGAGCCATATAGTTGTTTTTTTTTTTTTTTTGCAGAGTTAATGTAAAAAAAAAAGTTGCATGAGAATATGTTGCCCTTAAATAGGCACATAGGTGCATATGTGTGTGCTTCTAAAATTCTATATATATGAGTTAGGTATATGATAAAGGTACCGACACAAACCAGTGGGAACTGGATGTATTATTCAACAGGCAAAAGGCTAATCAGGCCATCTAGAAGTTGATTCTTCTCAAGTTTCCTTCAAGATCGCTTGTGCTGTCATGGGTGCATAATTTTTTAGTCAGTAAAATGAGTGATTAGAGACCTTGGGGTCTAAACTATCTCAACCTGTTCTCAACCATTTCCTGGGTAAGAAGCCCAGCCAGTATCTCATGGGCCACCTTTTGTTGGCAGAACAGTGCTGCAGGATGAACAGAATAAGGTGCCGGATGAGGTTGCTCATGACACCCCAGGAAAGATGATAGTTGGTGCAGAAGCTGCACAGTGGCCATCACGTGGTTTGAGAAGGGCCTCGGCGGCCTGGAGGTCCCTCTTCAATGGGAGTCTGTGTGAAGTAGGGCCACTGCCCTTAGCCTTGAGGCCTACGGCATGGGCTTCTGGTGGACCACACAAATTATACTAGCACCTGCCAGTGTTCATAAAAGGCCATGAGCAGCTGTACTGGACAGTTATGAATATTTTACAGCACTTAATGGCTACAGAATTTCTTGTCATTATTTAAGCACATGAGCCTCCAAGGAAAATAGTCATTTATTCTCAAGTCAGTGCACCTTTTCAGAAAACACCAGTTTCCGTATAAAATAAGGATACTTTACAGATATTTCGAGTTGGAACATTTAACTGTGGGTTCAACAGATGTCTGTTTGGAGTATATTCAACAGAACTTACCTGAAGAAGTTGCCATAGAAGTTCCTAAGACAAAATTAGAACAGTTACCAGGAGCCCGCAAATAATCAATTGGAGAAACAGGACCCGTGGAGAAAAAAAGCAGCAAGTTATACAGAGGCCACTTCCACCTGTGTTTGGAATGAGACTAGACAAGATCTATACCTTTAAATTGGGACTGTTTACCCAGAGAATTATCTCAAGTCCTCCGTAGCTGCCTTGTTGTGTCCACAGGCCCTGGTCAGTTGAGAGCAGGAATTGAACTTTAATGATAGGATGGACTGCAGTGAAATAGCTCCCTCCCCTGCTATTTTATGTATTTTATTATTTTCACTCTGGTTGTAAACTGAGCAGACTATTCTGACCACAGTGAATTTGAAGAATTGGATTTGTATTTGGTTAGGCCTCTGTTGTACAGTTGTTAGTATGTTTTGGTTTTCATGCCTATCAGCTCATTCACCTGAAAATAAGCATGTTTGAAGTATTTCTCATGTACATTTGTCTTTTAATGAGCTTTCTGGAAGGAAGCTTTGGTTGGTGTGATTAATTTAACCATGAGCGTTTAAAATTTT
Organism: Tursiops truncatus; assembly: GCF_011762595.2. Classification (NCBI taxonomy): domain Eukaryota; kingdom Metazoa; phylum Chordata; class Mammalia; order Artiodactyla; family Delphinidae; genus Tursiops; species Tursiops truncatus. The sequence goes on along the minus strand of NC_047043.1, from coordinate 91,127,403 downwards.
TATATTCTCGTGGTAATTTTGGGGGTGGTGACCTCCTGATTTTACCTCACTTAAACGTCATATTGTTTAAAGAGGGAAAACCCCTCAAACCTTTGAGTAGATGCTCTTATTTCCTCATGTTATGGTTTAACCGCTCCAGATAGGCTAACTTGCTTGTCCAGTGGTTGCTGCGTGTTGGCACATAAAGGGGACCTCAGGCTGACTGACCTGAGAGCCCCTCCACTCGTCTGCTCTCTGAGCCTGAGAAATGATTCCTTCTTCCAGAACGTTCGTTCCATCTCACTTGCTCTCGCGTCCCTTGCTCCTTCCCTTCTTTCCCTGAAACAACTTATTTTCTCCTTTTCCTTCCTTCTCTTTCCAGCTGTTATTCTGTCTTGCTGTTCCTGATCATCTCCAAATTCTTGAAAGGACATTGTATCCTCTGGCCTTTCCTCCTTTACTGTCTCTCTGTCTTTTGAACTCTGACCTCAATTCCCACAAGGCACTTCTACCTTTGTTGAAGAGGGTTCACCTTCAGCCCGAAATCTCTCCCTCTTGGGAGTTCCTGCACCTTTTCTTTCATTATCTTACCTTACTCATCCCACCCTGCCTTTCAGGATTGGATTTTTAATTTTTGGTATCCTCCTCCTTTCTCCCTCATTAAAGCTCATTCATGTCTATGTCATCAAACCCTTCCTGCTTTCATTCGACACTCATGGAATTACTGAATGAAGCAATGAATAGGTACCACTGTTTCCATAATGAATGCTGAGTGAGGAAGCAGAGTGGTAAACGTTTTCAGCTTTCCACCTCGCCTGGATTAAGTTTTTTTTTTCGGAGTAGCTTCATAACTTTGAAGTGCTCTGAATTGCCCAAGTGTGAGATGCTTCCATATTTATGTGTCAGTCTAAAACCTTCTGAAGCCAAGTAGAAGTGAATGGTATTCCTTTTAGTTCTATCTCATTAATTGGGGGAAAAAACATGGATTTAAAAAAATACTTTAAAAAAAAGAACCCCAAAGATAACAGTATTTTTTTCATTTAAAAAATAAAAGTTTTCTTCATGTATGAGAATTTCTATTACAATATGTTAGGAAAAATTTTGCGTCCCTAAAATAGCATAACTGTTCTGTACATATTTACTATTCAGTCAAAGATTTTTCTCTGCTCCTCCCCACCCTCCTTCTTACACAAGTGTTGCACTTTGGTACCATGTCTGTGACAGTATTATGTGGCAGACTGTCTGGTCTGCCTTTGAAATGTGATCAAACTACTTGCTGAAGAGCCTGTGCAGCTTACCTCATACTTCCACGTGCCAGAGATTGCAAACCCTCTATGTATTACAAATACGCTCGGTAATGAATTCACATTTTCTTTATAAAAACAAGTCCCCTCAGTGTTGCGATGATAACGACTGAGGCGTAAAGATAAGCTGGTGAGTTGGAAGGGGCTGGTGGAGAGGATAGAATTGGCTTGGGGTCTCTCAGTGCTAAAAAGACATCATGGCCAGCAGAGCTCAGCTCTGATGACAAGACTGATACCGGGTCTAATATGGTGTTTCTGTTATGCTTTTGAAGGTCTGAAGATGGTTTACCCCTCACTCCCCAGTCAGATACAGATTTGACTTATGACCAGTACTAGTCTCTCTATTAGGAATAATTTCATTGACTGTCCTACTATGTAATGTGAACTCTTCTTAGGTTTCTAAACTCCCTTTGAGAGCTCAAAGCTGAAGAATATCTTTGTTTCTACATTGGCCAGATTGTATTTTCACTGTTGGAATGAGAATTAATATTCATACTTTAAAGTAAGAGTTTTTTGTACATGTTTGTACCAAAGAGGTTTTCTAGACAAGATGAGTACTTTGACATTTCCCCCTTTTTTTAATTTTTAGGTTGACGCCTTTCCTCCCAATGGTTACGGCTTATACAATATAGTAGGGAATGCCTGGGAGTGGACTTCAGACTGGTGGACCATTCACCATTCTGTTGAAGAAACGATCATTAACCCAGTGAGTATCAGTCTCAGAGTATGTATTGTGAAGAGGTTACATCCATCCCCTGGGCAGGCTGTGGCAGCAATTTCATGTGTTTCGGGTATTTCTTTTCTATTGACGTTAATCTTGGAATTTCCCCAAAGGGATACTAAGCACTTGTCTCTCATTTCAACCTTAAAGCATTGTGTAGACATGTCTATGGACATTTCATATGCTGCTGGATTGCAATGGTATTAATGATTTGAGGGAATCTGTCTATAACTTTAGAAATTATTTCAGCCTCATAAATGTGATCAAAGTGAGATATATAAATAAGTATGCAAGATGCATTAATGCTTATTAATAACTAGTGAGATCCGGTAGATGGTATTTATCATCCAGCTAATTGCCTGAGTTTTCATTGGTTGAAATTTTGATTGAAGAGCATTGTTTGGAGAAAATGAGAAAGGATGTTTTCTGGGTGAATGTTGAATCAGGAAGTTGAGTCATTTCATGATTATTTGCTGAACTCCACAGTATGAACTCCACAGTTCAGTGCATCATAAACCTTGGGAATTGAGACAACCATGTTTAAGTTTTACCTTTTCTGGCATGGGAGGAATGTTGACTGCAGTTAGTGGACTACTGTGCCTCTAAAACCAAGCTCTCCCAGCAGAATATACAAAAATTGAGACGCTACAAAAACTGGGCATGTGGGTGGGAAGTACTTCCTTTAAAAAGAACATGACTGAATATTTCTTGTGTAAACAGATTGGGGGGAAAATACCATTTAAAAATCCTATCTCTAGCAAACTAGACATTCATAAGTCAGATCCAAGAATGCATATTTATACCCAAACTAGCTAGACTGGGAACTTAATTTTAAACCTTAACCTCTTGAAAAGGCATAAAAGGTAGTGATAAAGAAAATTAATTCTTTGATCTCTTCTCAGTAGAGTGTTGAACAGCTCAGCGTAATTGAAGAAATTGTCAGACTCTGCCTCGGCCCTTTTTCAGAATACGGGGATAACTTTGTGTGATATGCTTGATTTTTCTTCACAGAATAACACGTGGATTGCTCATGAATAATCTAGAGACAGAAATCTACTTTCTTGGGGGCAGATGAAAAAGCTGAGTTTTTCGGAAACTGTCATTTCCTCCTTGTTTTCCTTGTACTTTCTGGCAGGACTGGTGGAAGTAGTGGTCAAAGACAACCCATCTCTCCAAAATGAGAATAAGGTTGTGAAGTTCTCACTGGGTTTGTGGTTGGGAGACGCCATTCTCTACTGGCAAGATGTGACTTGGCGTTTGCTGTCAGAATCAGAAATAGAATTTTTTTCCCCCTCAGATTAAAGCATCTGCATGTTTGGAAGGGGGTGCACGAGGCTTCAAAATGCTGGCAAGTTGTGAATGTATCTCTCTGACCATCTGTTGTTGAGCTGAGTGCTTATTGGTTTCAGTTTTATAATTGCTTGTGTTTCTTCTAAGGATTTACAGAAAAATCCGTATTTTTCTTGTTTTCCCCAGTCCCGGGCTCTATCTCAGATGTTGTCTTTGGTCTATAAATCATTCTCCTTGTAGGTTTATTCTCTGTCACAGAGGCCTCATTTGCTTCCTTATTTGACTGGGATAAAATTCAACAGTTTTGAGAACTAAATCCCAACTCCCTTGCAAACTCAGACTCTTTCATTGAAATCTTCACAGCTCTCCTTCATTCGTAGAGCCACTGCCTGTCTCTCATCTGCATTACTGCATCAGCTTCCCAGCTGGGCTCCCTGCCGTCACTCTTTCTGCTCTACCGCAGCTGTAATGATCTTTATAGAGGACACACTTAATGCTGTCACTCCTCTGTTTAAAATAAAGTACAAACTCTTGAACATGACTTCTGAAGGCTAAAATAATTTAGCCCTTGCTGATCTCTCAATGACCACAGCTTTTTCTTCTTCTTTCAACATTTAATTATGAAATGTTACAAAAATTCGGACAAGTACAGAAAATAGCATAACAGATACCTATGATATCGACCATTTTGATTTACCGTATATTGACAGTATATTGTATTTACTATATTTCTTTTAGCTAAAGAACAAGAACAAAAACTAGTCAACACTTGATATTTGTCAGTATTTTTAATTTAAGCTATTCTGGTCAGTGTATAGTGCTATCTCACTGTGGTTTTTTAGTCATCGTATATGTATATTAAAATTTATTTTGGTGAAGTACAGTTGATTTACAGTGTTGTGTTAACTTCTGCTGTACAGCAGAGTGATTCAGTTACACATAAATATACACATTCTTTTTCATATTCATTTCTGTTATGGTTTATCACAGGATACTGAATATAGTTCCCTGTGCTATACAGTGGGACCTTGTTTATCCATTCGAGATATACTAGTTTGCATTTAGTCATCATATATTAAAGTCTGTATCTGACAACTCTCATATCTGGTCACTCTGTTGATCTGCTTCTGTTGTCTGTTGTTCTTGAATTTTGGTCACATCTTGTTTTCTCACATGCCTTGCTATTTTTGATTGAGTACCAGATGTTGTTTAAGAAAAACTGTGGTGATTATTTGAGATCTGGATAGTGGGATCTTTCTCTAGAGTGGACTTACCTTTGCTTCTGGAAACTTCTATTTCATATTAGCTTATTCCAATCACGAATTGAGATGATTTGAAGCTGAGCTTCAGTCCCTGTGAGGGCTAGTTGGGTATAGTTCTTCAGGGTACCAACGAACAGTCTAGGGGTTTTCCATGACTTTTCTTCCTTGTAGGGCACCGAGCTCCAGGTTTTTCTTCCTTGGCCTATAAGTCTATGCAAAGTTCTTTTCAGCTTCTCAGCATTATAGCTGCTGCCATTGGAATCAATAGACCTCTGGGAAAATAGGCTCGTCTCTCTGGGCTTCCCTTCTCTCTGGGATTTGAGCCCTGCAGTTCCTCACAGCCCTGATAGTTCTCATCTGATCTGTTTAAACTCCCAATTGTCTTTGAGGTCTTTTTTCTTTTTTTAATTAATTAATTAATTTTGGCTGCGTTGGGTCTTCGTTGTTGCGTGTGGGCTTTCTCTAGTTGCGGGGAGTGGGGGCTACTCTTTGTTGCGGTGCGTGGGCTTCTCATTGTGGTGGCTTCTCTTGTTGTGGAGCACGGGCGCTAGGTGTGCGGGCTTCAGTAGTTGTGGCACACACGCTCAGTAGTTATGGCTCGCGGGCTCTAGAGCGCAGCCTCAGTAGTTGTGGCGCACGGGCTTAGTTGCTCTACAGCATGTGGGATCTTCCTGGACCAGGGTTCGAACCCGTGTCGCCTGCGTTGGCAGGCGTATTTTTAACCAGTGTGCCACCAGGCAAGTCCCCTCTTTGAGGTCTTAATTTATTTGCCTTCCTTCCCTGATGGCCTGTGTATTACCAGTGCCTAGCAGAGAACCTGGTACATAATAACTGGTCCTATAATAAAGCCAATTCCAGATACCTAGAATCAAGAGAGTTTGGTTACTCTTCATACTCCAGGTGTTTCAAAAGCAAAGGCTAGTTAAAAACAGATATTTTCAGGAAAAGCTTTGGACCAAAATACCCATGTGATTAGTAAACATTTCAACCCAGGAACTGACCTCTTCAGTGTCATGTGTATCTTTTAGTTCCAAGACTAAATCATAATGGCAAATCATTTTAAATCTTCTTTGGAGAGCTTAGGAAAAGTCAGTGCTCTGTATGCAGAGGCTATTCGGGGATTATCTTTTTCTTGTTCAGTGACTTCCAGGGAGCAAATGTTAATCATTAGTGTTTATTTTATTGGGTAGTCATTTATGGCAAAAGCAGGTGGTGGGAACACCTTGTGTGCTTTGTACACACAATCCTAGGAGAGACTGAGCTATTTGGCCATATGGAGTGAGGGTCAGTTTGGTCTTACCTGGTAGAAGGTTCTTGGGAGTGTGCATGCATGTGTGTGTGTGTTTTCTGGAACTACTTAGGGTGGCATCACCTCTTCCCACACAGATACAATCCAGAGTGTGGCTGTTGATACTACTGTTTTTTTTCACCCAATAATTATAATAATAAAAGATGATTTGTGGTTGTTTTCCTTTTCACTTACCTAACCCGGAGACCCTTATTAATCTGTGGCAGTGTGTGCTGCTTTCAATAAAAGACTATGTAGCGCTTATATAGCATCCTGATTTCCCACACCTGCATCCTCACTCGCACTACCCTGGTATCATGCTGACTTGTTCGCTGATGATGTGAGAGGATGGAGTGATCTATAATATCTTTCCCACTCTTAGAGGTACACGGTTTCATTCAGGCAGCTTTTTTTCCCTAAGGGAAAGAATTCTAGTCTTAGAATTAGTCACAGTAACTTGGATTATAGCTCTGCCACTTAATAGTAAAGGAATCTCTCTAAACTTAGAATATATCTTAAGTTTCCTTATCTACAAGCTGGGAATAACTATACCTATCTCATGAAATTGTTGGGAAGTTAGATTTGATAATGTTGTATATAAAAATACTTTATACCCCAAAAGTACTATTGTGGTGGTGGTTTACTCTTTTTGTTTAAATTATTTTTGGGTACCTAATTGGGATATTGTATGCTTCTGTTCAGCAGAATTAATGAGGAATGTTGGCCTTTGGAAGCAGAGGGGGAGAAAATGATGTTTATAAATAATGAATGCGTAATATTCCTCCTATCCTTATCTTTTGTTACCATAGTCATCCTTACAATGAAAATCTCACTTCACGGCCCATTAAAGTCCAATGGGAATAAAGTTTTCTAAAAAGTATTCCTCCTCTGAATGAATCCCTGCTGCTTGCCAAATTCTGTTAGCCAGAGATTCTGTTTGTTTTGTTTTTGTCAACGTGGAGTTTGGTTGTTCAGTTAGATTGTATAGCTCTAGACATTTTGGGAAGTGTGTTCTGTTTTGCAAGTGTGCATTGCTGTGGCTGGGAATTGACCAAGAGGCTGTAAGCCCTCCTTGTGTGCCAGCCGTGGTTTGCAGTTTGCACTCTGCTCGTTTTGAAGGACACACATCTGAGCCCTTGCCCATCTCACAGGGCACATGCCAACCCTCTGACCTGAGGTGCTGGCAGGTGCCTAATGGCCAGTCCTGCTTTTGCCATTGGGTGACTGGACTTGGGGCTTGGACTTGCGTTTGCCTGTCCTCTAAACCAGCGATCCCCATCCTTTTTGGCACCAGGGACCGGTTTTGTGGAAGACAGTTTTTCCACGGACGGGGTGGGGGGCGGGGGGTGAGGGATGGTTCAGGTGGTGACACGAGCGATGGGGAGCCGAAGATGAAGCTTCGCTCGCTGGCCTGCCGCTCACCTCCTGCCGTGCGGCCCGGTTCCTAACAGGCCGCGGACCGGTATCGGTCTGTGCCCCAGGGGTCGCGGACCCCTGCTCTAAACTCCACATTTGGTTGTTTCTCTTCCCAATAACCCCTCCTCTGGCCTCCCACCACTACATGGATCAATGAATTTTGTACAGCAAAAATGTTAGACCCCTGGGGCTTCCCTGGTGGTGCAGGGGTTAAGAATCCACCTGCTGATGCAGGGGACATGAGTTCGTGCCCTGTCCGGGAAGATCCCACATGCTGCGGAGCAACTAAGCCCGTGTGCCACAACTACTGAAGCCCGCGCATCTAGAGCCCGTGCTCCACAACAAGAGAAGCCACCCAATGAGAAGCCCGTGCACTGCAGTGAAGAGTAGCCCCCGCTCTCCACAGCTAGAGAAAAGCCCGTGCACAGCAACAAAGACCCAACGCAGACAAAAAGATAAAAATAAATAAACAAACTTAAAAAAAAATGTTAGACCCCTGCTTAGCCTGTCTCCTAGCCCTCCTCTGCCTATGGCATGAGCCTGTCCTTGTCTCAGCTGGGCAAGAAACAGTAAATACCACATCATCCTTAGTTGAGATTGCCCCACCCATCGGCAGCCTAATCAGTGGAGCAGGCATACCCAGGATGTGCTAGGAGGAGGAGTTCACTGAGGATTTTTATCTGCCGTAAGGCCTACATTCACGTATTTTCAATGAGGACAGTTTAGAATAAATCAGTTTGATGTAGAAGTGACCTGGTATTCAAAATGAAAAAGGCATGAAAGTGTTAAGGAAGTTGATTTAAACTTGATAATAAATTACTGTGGTTGTAAATTATATTTAATAAATCCCAAAGGGAAAGTAGTGCAGTCAAAAATCATCAGTCTCTAGAGGCTATGCTTATGAAAAGAATTTTATCTTCTTCTCCCTAGTGGAAGATGAAAATCATTCTGGAGGAAAAGCTAATGTTTATCCATTGCCACTGTTCTTCGTGGTTCTGGAGCAAGGTTGATCATTCAACAACAATAACAAAAAAAAACTGTTGAAAAATAGAAGGAATAAGCTTGAATGTATATGGCTCAGATATTTAGATCCTGTGAACACATTTTCAAACACATTATCCAAACACATGCTTCTTGCTTGAAAAGAGTGAATGCTAATTCCAGTTGCTATTTGGAAGGTGGTAAAAATGCTATTCACAATAATATTACCTTCACAATCTCATGTTACATCTCTGGACTCTTCCTGTTCAAATAGAGTGGGACACCCAAATGTACTGTGGCCTCCTCTCTTAGTTTGGAGGATCATTGGATCTTGGAGGGAAGTGAAAACTTCCAGCTTCTACCCCTGCAGGAACCCTTTCTTTGGTACCCATGACAGCTATGGTCCTGCAGCCTCGAGCTTCAAACTTCCTGGGGCCAAGAATGCCCTAAGGTCTGGGGCATCTAGTTGTGTTATCAGATGTTCTCATTGTTTGATGTTCTCCCACGGACAACCAAATATTCCATCCCTGGAGTTTCAGCTCACTGGTACTCCTTCTGCAGTTGGTGGAATACAGAACACAGCTTCTGTCTTGTGCATGAAAGCTTTTCAGATACCTGAAGAGAGTCATAGCCTGTGCCCCCTTGTCTTTCTCTTTCTTGATAAACATCCCCACTCCTTCAGCTGCACCTTGAATAACTTGGTTTCCAATCCAGGGCAACCCAGGTTACGTTCCTCTGAATAATATGAGTGGTTAAAAAAGTCCCATTTTCTAAATGGGCATCTGGAAATGTACACAGCATTCTAGATGTTCCCTGATAGATGCAAATAATAGTGTGGCTGTCCTTTTTCCTCCTTGTGTGTCATCAGGTCCCAGATTGTGGTAGGACTTAAAGGTTGAGCCAGTGGAATTCAGCAGAGCCAGGTTTGGACTTTATTACTGTCACTTTGGTTTACCAGGTGTGTGACCCTGGGCAAGTCACTTAACTACTCTGGGACTCAGGTTTCCCTCTTTCGTAAAGGGGGATATAGATTCCTACTTCATAGAGTTGTTGTGAGGAACTGAGAGAGTGTTTGTAGCCACTTAGCACAATGTTTGGCAAATAGCAAGCATACAATACATGGCAGCTTCTGTTTTCAGCGTGACCGGTTCTGTCCTCCACTGCTGGTTCCTCTCACTACTATGTGTAGTAGTGGGAGTAGCAACAGGAGGAGCAGCTTGTAGTAGCCAAATAAGACTTCCCTTTCTTCCCCAGCATATTGATTTTAGGCTGGGTCTCCCTAAATATTGTTGTTATGCAGCTGTGTTTTTTTTGTTTTTGTTTTTTTTTTTGCGATACGCGGGCCTCTCACTGCTGTGGCCTCTCCCACTGCGGAGCACAGGCTCCGGACGCGCAGGCTTAGCGGCCATGGCTCACGGGCCCAGCCGCTCCGCGGCATGGGGGATCCTCCCGAACCGGGGCACAAACCCGTGTCCCCTGCATCGGCAGGCGGACTCTCAACCACTGTGCCACCAGGGAAGCCCTGCAGCTGTGTTTTATGCATTTATTTTTTAAAGTAGTTTTCAAACTTCTTTGAATCTTCTCTTTATGTTATGTAGCTGTTTTTTTAAAAAATTGATTTATTTTATTTATTCTTTTTTTTTTTTTTGGCTGTGTTGGGTCTTCATTGCTGCGTACGGGCTTTCTCTAGTTGTGGAGAGCGGGGCTACTCTTCATTGCGGTGCGCGGGCTTCTCACTGCGGTGGCTTCTCTTGTTGCAGAGCACGGGCTCTAGGCACGCAGGCTTCAGTAGTTGTGGCACATGGGCTCTAGAGCGCAGGCTCAGTAGTTGTGGCGCACGGGTTTAGTTGCTCTCTGGCATGTGGGATCTTCCCGGACCAGGGCTTGAACCTGTGTCCCCTGCATTGGCAGGCGGATTCTTAACCACTGAGCCACCAGGGCAGCCCCATGTAGCTGTGTTTTGAAATGTAATGAGGAGCCTATCTTTTCTGTCCATCAAATTCCATTTTTTTTTTAATGGGTTTCAACCTTCAGAGACTGCTTACAGACCTCATTGTGACTATCAGCTCTGTCATTTATGGTAGTGGTTTTCCCTTCCAGCTTCTTATAATCAACCAATTTGGCTGTGGTTTTGTCAGTGATACCACGTGAATGGGACGAGGCTCAAGGCAGAGGTCAGCCCCGGGGTCAGGCCGCATTTCCTGAAGACTTATACTGTATCATGGGGCCGTATCGGCTCTCGGGGATGCAAGGTGCATGAGACGGGCTGGCTATTAGGGAGCGCATAGGCCAGGGAGAGGGTGGGTAGTGATCAGGTACATCACGATGTGCTGCGGTGAGATTTGCTGCTGATGTGGTTGAGGTACGGCCTCCCTGAGCTCTTTTCTCTGCCAGTTGGAGCCGTGAAGCCTTCTCTGAGGAGGTGCCCTTAGAAAGGACGGCAGCAGTTGTGTGCCAGGTCCTTGGCATCCAGACACAGGAAGGACATGGCATGGCCTTGTGAGGAATTCATGGTAAGCAGAGAAAGGGTGTTCATTCCTTTATTTTCCTGCTGCTTTCAGTTTCTTGAAGCCTTGCCTTTTCCATACTTACGGTGAAAGTAAAAGTAAAAGCAGTGAGAGGGGTGTGTGTGTGTTTCTATTAGTTTTGCCGCAGTGTATTTTTCTTCTCCTTATGGGCACAGTCGAGCTGTTTCAAGAATTTCTGTTAGCTAACCAACTAGGGGCTTTGGAGAGTGACTTGTGAATTGCTTTCCTAGTTTGGCATGCCCTGTAAAAGGGCTTTTCTGAGCTGTCTTTTTCACAGTGTAGAGCACTCCTGGGAGGGGGGAGCCATATGCTCTAAGATTGGGATGACAGAAGGTCGGCATAATGGGTTGGGGTTATAACAAAAACGTGACAGGCAAAGAGCAAAGCGTTTGCTGTCCTCAGTCAGGTTCTTCCTGCTGCACTGAATAACAGAACCGTGGCCTCGTGATGGAAGCACAGGTCAGCAGCCTGGGTTTCCGTCTGAGATTTAGCTTTAACATGTCAAGGGGCCTTAGGTGAGTCGTCGTGCCCTTGTCTGGCTTACTGCTTCATCTGTAAATTTTGCTGGGGATATAGCAAGCCGTTCCTAGGGTACAGTAAATCTGGACAGCAGCCCTGGAGTCTCGTGCTGGCCTGGAAAACAGGCAGCGATGGATGAAGAAGCTGGTAGGAACATGGTTAAGAGGACAGGTTTAAAAATGATTCACACCTCGTTCTACATCCTAGTTTTGCCACTGATGGCATGGTGGCCGTGGGAGAAGGGGGTGACATCTTTTGATTTTGTTTCCTCATCTATAAAGTGGGAGTAACGATACAATTTAAGGACATTAGGTTGTTCTGAGAATTCACAAGAGATTCAAGCACATGGCACTGTACCTGCATGGTAAGCACTACGTAAACGAGAGCTGATTACTTTCCAAGCACCCCGCAGTTGGAACATTTCCATTTTGAAAATCCTTTCCCCTTTAGCACATCCTCTTGTTTATTATACCAGATTATGTTCTTTTCTTCCATTTGTTTAATAAGCATTTATTGAGCACTTGCTTTGTCCTAGGGGCAGACATAAATGTCACACCATCCTTGCCTACAGAGAGTTTGAGTTTCACAGTCCTTAATTACAGTTCCTTTCTCCCATGATACTAGGAAGGCTTTGCCCCACTGACACTTAGGAAATCAGAACTGAAGCCCAGGTTTTTGGCTTCCTTTCAGAGGTTGTTTATTCCTTCTCTGCCCTTCTGTTTACCTGGAAGCGGCCACGGGGAAAGGAGGGTGGGGGCTTGCAGAGTCTCTGTCACTTGGGTCCCTTATTTATTTGGGTCCACAGCTGACAGGCCAAGTCTGAGCAGCATTTCTGGACAGAGGCGAGTACTTGCCAAATGGAAGAAGCCTCCATTATGGGTCTGTTGCACAAGGTTTTTCTGTCCTTTCCTGGTGTGGTTTGCAGAATGAATCGACAGCCGGAAGTGCAGGCGCTGTATCCAGAGCCAGAGCCTCTGCATCAGGCTTGGCATCCTGGCTTCCACCTCCGTGGGCCTCCCTTCCCATCTCCTTCCTGCTCTAGGCCTTCCTGGACAGATCGTTTTTCTTGGTGTTGCAGTGACTCCCTCAACACTCCCCCAGGTATCTCAGCCCCTAATTTACGCTTAACATTTCCGGCTAAGGCCTCTGTCTCATCATGCTCGACAGTCAGCAAAGGTCAGTGCATGTGTCTATTCTGGCACAAGGAATAATTCTCTTCTTCACCATTTTTCACATACGACAGTCTATAGTTGTACACACGTTGACCACAGCACTCCTAAACCAGAGGTGGAATCATTGCACACTGTTTGGGAAGAAAAAGTGTGGTCTCTGTCAACCTGGAGACAGTCCCCCAAGCCCTTGTGCACTCTAGCTTTCTAGATTATTACAGTAAAATGTTTGGGTTGCAGAAGAAGAGGTATGCCTCAGACCCTTGTCCACAGCCTGAATTTACCCCAGGGCTGCCCAGTGCTTTTGTGAGGATCCAAGTCAACGTTCTGTATACTTTACATTTATATTTGGGTTTTTTCTCCTTGAAGAACTCAGAGTCGTCTCTGTCTCCCTCCCTCCCTCTTTCTCAGAGGCTCTTCTGTATTTCTCATACCCGCAAAATATTCCTGATTGTGGAAAAGGAGACATGTGGTTTTAGTCTCATTTCTTATGATAATTCAGGGAGTGGAAGAGAGGTTCTCGCTTTGCCCCAGATTTGGAATTTGATTTGCAGAGTCAGGATTAAATCCCAGGTCTTCTGATCTTGAGACTCATACAATATTTACCAGACTCCAGATGTTACTTGAAATACAAAACTTGAAAGGCTACTTACTTCCTTATAGTATCTTACCACGAACTCCATACACTAAGTCAGGAATTTCAGAAAGTGTTATAAATATGAAAGTTAATTTAAGAGATGTGAATTGCTGTGTCATGCAGTGGCTTCTTCCAGAGCAAGGGAGAGGCAGTGAATTATGCCTATGGTTTTTTATATCTTGAGATTTTAAATCAGTTTCTTGTCCTTTTTACCTTCCTAATCTCTTATTTCCACTAAATTGTTCTTTAAAAGTATTGATTCGGCGAGTCAGTTTTTGCACTGAACATTTAACCTGTTAATGAATTGTGAAGTAATGTTGCGTCATCTTCCACTTCTATAGCTTCACCTTTCATGCCTTTTCCTATGCCATAGTGTGACTCATTTGTTCTTTCCCTAAGGATCTGGAAATAAAAACATGTTATTGAGAAGAGAAAAATAGAACAGTTCAATCATCTTTTATATCAGGTTATTCTGGGGACTTCTTTCATGTGGATATGTGGACATATTGATAGTATAGGTACATATATATCCACATGTGTGATTTCTATATAAATATATACTTTTATTCTTTCGGCAAAATTTATTGGCAATCTATTGAATACCAGACTTATGTGCTGGGTTCTGGGAATCCCACAGACCTGATCCGCTTGCCCGCGTGTAGCCTGCAGATGTTAAGCAGTCAAGCAAACACACCTCGTTATATATATGTGCTTATGTATTTAACTATATGTGAGGAGGAAGTATAGCATGATGGTTAAACTCAGGCAGTTTTGGAGTCCGACCTGGTTTCCTATCTTAGCCACTTACCAGCTGATTAACCTGGGGCAAGACACTTAAATTCTCACTCAGCTTCCTCATCTATAAGTGAGGCAATAGCAGTTACCCCTTGTAGAGTTACTGAGAAATTTCAATGAGGTACCACAAAGAAAATGTTTAGTGCAGTGACTGGTATGTGGTAAGCACTTGATAAATCTTAATTGTGGCTACTGTTTTTATGTGTAATGAAAATTCAAACACAATAAGCTAACAAGCTATGAAATGACACCTCACTCTGAAATCTAACTCATGAAAGACATTTATTCTGGACCTTTTTAGGGATGTGGAAAGGAGATAAGACATCTGGTAACATGCAACTGTAAATAACATTTCTTTCCGTGGACAATCTCTGCTTTACACTCACTAAAAAAAGTGAACACTGCTTCTAACGAAGTGACAGGACTTACAGAATTGGGCACTTAGTGCTTGTCTACTTTTGCAATGTACAAAATAAAATCATGGAAGTGTTCAAGTATTCTTTGCAAAAAAATGTTTAAAAATACTATTTGGTATAAACTAATTGCTTATACTCTCTCATAATTTGCTAATGAGTTGTCACTGAAGAACACAGTAGATTGTGAGTGTAAGAGAATGTAATAAATGAAATCCTCAGGAAGACTAAACTGTTTTTCTTATTTCTCGCAATGCTTTAGAGCCATATCTGGCTTTGCAAGCAGGACTGAATGGTTTCACACCATTATTCTGAGAGATGGAAGTGACTGAACCTGGAGTAGATCTTTCAGAAGATGTAGCTGGTACCCTGTGATCTTGGTGGCTTGGTTTTCATTGACCCAGAAGTCACCTTTCTTTAGGATCATGCTACTATATACCTTGCCTTGTTTAGGATGAAACAAACTGATTTCTCTATACTTTAGAACCAACCCCTCCAGGATTGGATAGACCATGAATATTCTTTTGTGTAGTACATTAGCATATTAAGCTTTCAGAAATTAAAGAACCATCTGCGTTATTAGACAACAAATATCATTTAACAGTGTACACCTATTAGCAGATGATAAGAAAGTTAGCTCTTCGTTGCAGAAATCCAATGTGCTACTTATTTTCTCTTAATAGTTGCTTCTTCTGTGTTTAGATGGACTGGTTTTTAGCACTTAGATATTTCATGGCCTTGTGTTGAAGACTACTGCTTATTTGCTCAATTATTATGGTCTATATCTCTGAAACCATATGTATCTACCGTTGTATAAGTCAGAGTATTAACCATTTTCCTGGACTTTGCTGCTCTTTCTTCTCTCTTTCCTTCCTACCTAGAAGTTTCTACCTAGAAGGTGTAGAAGTTGAGGCCCTTGGCCACCTCATAACCACTAGGATGCCTACTATTTAAAAAAATAGAAAATAACAAGTGTGGGTAAGGATGTGAAGAAATTGGAACCCTTGTGCACTTTTGGTAGGAAAGTAAAATGGTGCAGCTTCTTGGAAAAACAGCATAGTGGTTCTTCAGAATGTTAAAAATAGAACTCTGATCCAGCAGTGCCACTTCTGGGTATATGCCCAAAAGAATTAAAGCAGGATCTTATTTTTTTTAATTTATTTTATTTTATATTTTTTAAAATTGGAGCATAGTTGATTTACAATATTGTGTTAGGTTCAGGTGTACAGTAAAGTGATTCAGTTATACATATATATTCTTTTTCAGATTCTTATCCTTTACAGGTCATTATGAAATATTGAGTATAGTTCCCTATGCTATACAGTAGGTCCTTGTTGATTTTCTATTTTCTATATAGTAATATGTATATGTTGATCCCAAACTCCTTATTTATCCCTCCTCCTCTTTTCCACTTTGGTAACCATGAATTTGTTTTCTGTGTCTGTGGGTCTATTTCTGTTTTGTATATAAGTTCATCTGTATCCTTTTTTTTTTTTTTAGTTTCCACACTTAAGTGATATCATATGATGTTTGTCTTTCTCTGTCTGACTTACTTCACTTAGTAGGATAATCTCTAGGTCCATCCACATTGCTGCAAATGGCATTATTTATTCTTTTTTATGGCTGAGTAATATTCCATTGTATATATGTATCACATCTTCTTTATCCATTCATCTGTCAGTGGACATTTAGGTTGCTTCCATGTCTTGTCTGTTGTAAATAGTGCCGCAGTGAACATTGAGGTGCATGAATCTTTTCGAATTATGGTTTTCTCTGGATATATGCCCAGGAGTGGGATTGCAGGATCATATGGTAGCTCTGTTTTGAGTTTTTTAAGGAACCTCTATACTGTTCTCCATAGTGGCTGTACCAATTTACATTTCCACCAACAGTGTAGGAGGGTTCCTTTTTCTCCACACCCTCTCCAGCATTTATTATTTATAGGCTTTTTGATGATGGCCATTCTGACCGATGTGAGGTGATACCTCATTGTAGTTTTGATTTGCATTTCTCTAATGATTAGCGATGTTGAACATCTTTTCATGTGCCTTTTGACCATCTGTATGTCTTCTTTGGAGAAATGTCTATTTAGATCTTCTGCCCACTTTTTGATTGGGTTGGTTGTTTTTTGATATTGAGCTGTATGAGCTGTTTGTATATTTGGGAGGTTAATCTCTTGTCAGTCGCATCATTTGCAGATATTTTTCTCCTATAGGGTGTCTTTTTATTTTGTTTATGGTTTTCTTTGCTGTGCAAAAGCTTTTGAGTTGAATTAGGTCCCGTTTGTTTATTTTTGTTTTTATTCCCATTACTGTAGGAGATGAATCCAAAAAGATCTTGCTGCGATTTATGTCAGAGTGTTCTTCCTGTGTTTTCCTCTAAGAGTTTTATAGTGTCCAGTCTTACATTTAGGTCTTTAATCCATTTTGAGTTTATTTTTGTGTATGGTGTTAGAGAGCGTTCTATTCTCTTTCTTGTACGTGTAGCTGTTCAGTTTTCCCAGCATCACTTATTGAAGAGCCTGTCTTTTCTCCATTGTATATTCTTGCCTCCTTTGTCACAGATTAATTGCCTATGTAAGTTTGGGTTTATTTCTGGGCTCACTATCCTGTTCCATTGATCTGTGTGTCTGTTTGTGTGCCAGTACCATACTGTGTTGACTGCTGTAGCTTTGTAGTATAGTCTGAAGTCAGGGAGCATGATTTCTCCAGCTCCATTCTTTCTCAAGATTGTTTTGGCTGTTTAGGGTTTTTATGTTTCCATACAAATTAAAAACAAAAATTTTATTCTAGTTCTGTGAAAAGTGCCACAACACTTCTGACACTAAATGTATAGGTTTTTTTCCATACCAACAGCCAAGTCCAATTCTCTGGACACCAACCGAGTGTCCTTCAATTCAATTTAGTCTGACAGTAACCACCTGGAGTCAGCACAGACTCCAAGGTTTAAGGGCTCAGTCCCGCAAGTCTGCTGCCACTTCACATGCCAGTCCAAGTATTGGGCGCTCTGGTACCCACACTTCTGCCTGAGCTGGCTCCTGAGTCGGGAGTTCCCACAGCTCCCCTCTTTCAGGTTTGATAATTTTCTAGAACAGCTCACAGATCACTTAACTTACTATCACGGGTTTATTATAAAGGATACAAATGAACAACCAGATGAAGAGGTACATAGGGTGGGGTCCAGAAGAGTCCCATGCACAGGAGCTTCTATGCCTGTGAAGTTGGGGTGTACCACCCTGCTGGCATGTGGATGTGTTCACCATCTCTGAAGCTCTCCAACCTCATTGTCTGGGTTTTTTATGGAAGTTTCATTACATGGGTATAATTGATTAAATCATTGGCCGTTGGCGATTAGCTCCAATTACCGGCCCTTCCCCCTCCCCAGTGATCAGGGAGTGGAGCTGAAAGTTCCAACTCGATAATAATGCCTGGGTCTTTCTGACTGACCAGCTCTCATCCTGAAGCTCTCTAGGGCTCTCCAGCTACCAGTCATCTTATTAGCACACAGAAGCCACTCATCACTCTGGAGAACCAGTACAAAGACCAAATATATATTTCCCATTGTATCACAGGGGGCTCTCCCGTCTTACTCTTCTTTCTAACCTTCTCGCCTCTTTTTTTTTGGTGAATCTCTACTTTGGCCAAGAGTCATTACATAGAAGCTTAAGTGCAGGGTGATGATCTACTAGTTCAAATAGTGTTGATATCTACAATCCCAGCCACTATTTAAGGCTCAAATGATAAAGCAGTGAACAGAGCAAAGTCCATGCTGTCAAGGTGTCTGCTTTCTAGTAGGAGAAGGAAAGCAATTTGTAATTTGTCACCAAGTGGTAAGCGCTGGTGTATTTAATTATTTTAGCACTGTTCTGACACCAAATGTGTGTGTTTTTTTCTGACAGCAAATACGTGTCATTTTTCCACACCAATTCTCCAGCACCAGTTGGATGTCCAGAAATTCAATCCAGTTCTGATACTAACTCTTAGAGTTATCTCAGACACCGCAGATTAAGGGCTCAGTCCTTCAAGACTCGTCCACTTCAGATGCCAGCTGCAAATGGGGTACCCAGGCTAGCCACACTTCTGCCTGGCAGACTGTGAATTTGGGGGTTCACATGACCCCTTCCTCAGGTTTGATAATTTACCAGAACAACTCACAGAACTCAGGAAAGCACTTTACTTATGATTGCTGGTTAATTATAACGTATACAACTCAGGAATAGCCAAAAGAAAGACACATCTTTTCCAAGGGTTTCAGCTCTGTATCAGGAACTGGGGACAAAGACCAGATATTTTTGTTTTGATACCACAGTGAGGAAGAAGGGGGATATATATAGGGTATGAAGAGAGAGAGTGATGGTAGGTGGAGGAGGGTATGATCTTTCAGCCTGTCTGGAAGCTTGTCATTTGACAGAGACACTAAATGGAGTGTGAAGTCTGAGGGAAGAGGCAGAAAGAACTGTTAGTGCAAAGGACAGTGATGTCACGAGGGACCCAAGGAAAAGGATAATGGGAAACAGACCAACATCATGTTGCCTTAGGAAGCATGTCCACACGCAGTCTTGTGTGTACATAAAGACACTTTCTACCGACCTGACATTGTGGCTCATTGAGGTCTCATGGCACCTGTAGTTTATTTTGTAATGAAAGGAAGATGTTGGATTTCCTCCTTATCCCTTTATTTCTGGGGTGTGATTTTTTCCTTGGAGGTTTTTGAAAACCATTCCAGTTATACACAAGGGAAGATGAGACTTGACAAAGTAGGTCTATGAAATGGAACAGTTGCTTCCATGGTATGAGGTTGAGACCCCCAAACCCAGGGGGGTTTGAGCCAGTGAAACCACTGAAGGCATCTGCAGTATCAGTGTAAGTATGGATGTCTGTTTAAATGGTAAGTGTGGCTACTTTAAATGTGTATTTATTCCTAAGTGAAAGAAGCAGATGTCATATGCCAAGAGAAGTACTTTAGGAGAGGCACATCTAACAAGGGGAGTTTTTTCAGCTCTATCCCAAAGCTAATGAATGTCTTTTATTTTTTAACAATGTGAACTCTCGACTCACAGTTTCCCACGGGTTTTAGCCATTTTCTTGCAGTGAGCTTGTGAAATACGGACAGCTTTGTGCTCTTCAAACTGGAACAGTGGAATAATTTATTAAAAGAATATGATACCACTTCAGCTCATAAGGGGCACATGGCCGAGTTGGCTGAGTGTGAGCCTGGAACCATACGGCCTGGGCTTGACTCCTGGCTCCTCCACCTACTAGCTGTGTGTCGTTGGACAGGCAGTTTAACCTTTCTGTTCTTTACTTCTCCATTTGTACTTACTCTTCTTTCTAACCTTCTGAAAGTGGGATCAGGAAATTTTATAATCCACCATCACTGTGAGTTTGCTCTGGGATGGTGCAAGCATGGCCTGTGAAAGGGGCTTAGAGGTATGATAGCTCCTGTCTGAAGAATGGGTCCCTTGGGCATGGGACTCATGTTACCTAAGTGCCCCCAAACCAAGTGTTTTTTCAACTTCTTGCCCACATAATCATGACTAGAGGTTTCACGGAGAAGACAAGAGCAAGTACTATTTAGCTTTGACTTTTGAGCAGATGTAACACCAGCTCTTCATCCTCGGCTAAAGACAGGCCTGTGTCCAAAGGCTCTGAGGTTTCTCACTTGGTCTTCTTTCTGTCATGACTTGTGGGTCCCACGTCTTCCACTTCACTGTCGTTCTTTTTCCTCATTGCTTGCTTCTTCTTGGTATCACTAATGGGGCTAATGATGGGGTGTCCAAACATTCCTAGCCTGTGCTCATGCCTGGCACAGTTGTTAATAGCAGCCGTGTTCACTTCCCAAATTATCCTTATTTGGACAATAAATTATATAACTGCCCTACCAATAATAGAACCTACATCAAAATATCTTTTTAAAGATGAAAAACATTAAAATAGTACCTGACTCTAATATGTGCTCAGTAAATATTAGCTGCTATTATTAGCTGCTACAACTGGCATCAGTGTTTTTAAATATCCAGTTTTATGTATTATCCCCCAAAGCAAGAATTGTTACTGTAGTCCTTGGGCTGTGAAAGTGACATCTTTTTTTGGAACATGGAGGACCATGGACACTGAGAGCGAGTTAATACAGCTTTGCGAATTCTCTTCCTTTTTACCCTAGATTGGGTGAAACAAGTAGCATGGAGGAAATGACTGTTTTCATTCATTTCTCTAACAGGGTAATCACCATCCAGCACATGCTGATTTTACAGAGAAAATACTGCAGGGGTTGTTAACTTGGACTGTGTGTTTAATGTGCTTTTCTTTCCAATCTGATCTCTAGTTTCCTTTCTTTGACCTTTCTCTGGGTGTCACCCTCCTTTTTCTCTCCTCATGCAAGGTCTAAAGCTAATTGCAGTCCCTTCTGTTGGACCTTATGCTGGGGGATGAATAAAATTACACATAATTGAAAAAGCTTTATTTGAAATACCGGTTTCAGCTACCCACTCTTAAAATCCCTTGTTATGTTCGACATCAGGTAAACAAAGTGAGTTGGTCAGAGATGCAGCTAGCCTGGAAGAGATTTGAGCTGGACAGGCACAGATGTGGGAGGGACCTTGACTCCTGGCCTTGTCACTTGCTAGCTGGGTGACCTGGGGCTCTCCATTTTTTCTGTGTCTCTGAGTTTCACTATTCCTCATCCCTAAAACGGGGATCATGACACTTCCTGCTTCCCAAGGTTATTGTGAGGATCAAATGAGAGAAGAGGTATTAGCCTGCTCTAAGCAAATGTGGGCAGAGTTCCTTTCTTTAAAAATGGTTGAGGTGATTGAAAAGAGATCCGTTTTAGGAGACACATGAGCAGAGGCTTGAAGGAAGAGATTGAAAAGCCTGCTCCTGTGTGTTTCTGAGCTGCCTGTTGCTATAGTACCTGGTGAGTTAACAAGGGCGCTGTTTTAGCATGCATGAAGTGCTTCAAATGGGCAGCAAGATCATTTTTGTTTAATCCTAAACTTCAGGCTGCCAGAACCATGCCTGTGGGAGCCCGGGTGATAAGATAGCTTGAAGGCTTGACTAGAAGTCAAGTGTGCAGAGAACCCAGCTTCTAGCCAATCAGGGCGAGGATGACTTAGCTCTCAAGGGAAGATGCACGCTTCTCAGGGTCCGAGAGTGGAGCATGAAATCTGTCCTTTTAAACTCCAAACCTGCTATACGTAAACTTCTAAGGAAACCTTTGACTCCTAGCATTTGGGGGCTCTGGAACAAGATTAGCCAACTCACGGCTAATCTTGTTTCATTTATATTTCCGTCCACTCATCCCCGCTCCCCTTCTCTCCTGGATTATTTGAAGCCAATCCCACTCCTCATATTTTATTTAAAATACCATCATTTAAAAAATTGGTTTACTTTCATTAAAAATAGTTTTATTGTGATATAATTGGCATAAATTGTACATTTCTAAAATGTACAGTTTGATCAGTTTGTATATGTATATATACGTAATTATAAATATATATACTGATCAAAAAATAAATATATAATCACACACATATCCATGAAACCACCATAGTCTAGATAGTGAACATGTCCAACACCCCAGAGTTTCCTTGTGCCCCTTAGTAACCCCTCCATTTTGCCTTCTCTACCTCTCATACACAAGCAACTACTCATCTGCTTCGTGTCATAGTAAATTAGTTTGTATTTTTTAGAGTTTTAGATAAATGGACTCATACAGTGTGTACTTTTTTTTTTTTTTTGTCTAGCTTCTTTCACAATGGCATAGTCTTTTATTCATTCTACAAATATTATTGTGCTCCTCCTACTAGGTACCATTTTGGAAGCTGCAGGACGTCTTAGGAGGCTAGTGTAGTAGTCCAGGGGAGAAGTGGTGGTTTGGAGCCAGGGTGGTTACTATGGAGATGGTAGCTGCCACCCATTAGCCATCTGCCTTGGAGGTAGAGCTCATCAGACCAGCAGGATGTTGGGGTGGGAAGAGGGAGGAGCTGAGAATTGCTCCTCAGGCTTCTGGCTTGAGCAAACGGGTAGGGTGTAGTGAAATGGAGGAAGACTCAGTGAGAAATAGGTCTGACCTTCCCCAATTTGATCCTTTACTGGGTGTCTGTTGCTTCTTCAGAGTTGCTCTTGTTATCATTTGTTGGTCTTAAGCGGTATCTAATATGCAGATGAAAACAATATTTAAAACACTTTAAGGTATTCACGAGATTTCTGGGTCTTCTCACAAATGTTATTAAAATAAAGGCTAGCTGCCATTGTCAAATTGAAAATAGTGAATCTCAGTTTTCTCCTCAGGTGTTTGTGGTATCGGTTGTACCAGGCAAGGGAAAGAGAAAGCGCAAAGTCAAATAATATTTTCAGACTTTTAAAAGTTTCTTGAGGAGAAGTTCTCTCCACTCTTTATCTGGCCCCCAGAATGTTTTTGTTTGGGTTTTACCATTAAAAATGTTAACGTTTTGCTAAGTCGGATGCTGTGGTGACAGCCTCTGCATGCTGCGACCAGCTATGTGAATTTCATTGTACTATACAATAGTCTGTCTTCCTTCTGCAGTGTTAGTAACAGGTCAGCTATTTTATTAGAACTTAGACTCCTTTTGGGGGTTTTGGCCTTAGAAAAGATGGGTCAAGTTATCACTGTGGTTTTGGAATTTTGGAGGTTACACGCCACTTGGTTTATGGGCGCCTTCGGGAAGTCTGAGTTAGTCATGAACTAATAATGTGTAATAGTAAACAATAATGACTGCACATTTATTGTGTATTATTTGCTCAGTGCTTTCTATGCAGTCTCTCTTTTAACCCCCACATCATTCCAGTGAGGGGATTTTATATGTGTATGTGTGTGTGTGTATAAATAACCTAAATGTCTTCTTTTCACCTAAAAAGCAATAAACATGCAAACAGGAAACTGTGACCAATACCAAGGAAAAAGATTAGTTAAATAGAAACCGAGTAATCACAGATACTGGATTTAACAGAGACTTAAAAGCAGCTATAATGTTTAAAGGTTTAAGGGAAAATATATTCAGAGAATTGATAAAAAATACAATGTGAATCAACAAATCACAGACAAACACAACAGACAAATGGAAATGATAAAAGAAGAACCAAGTGAAATTTCTAGAATTGAAATTATAATAACCGAAATGAAGAGTTCCCTAGATGAACCTGATAGAAGATTAGAAATGGCAGGATGGCAGAATTAGTGAACTTGAAGGTAAATCAAGAGAAAATTTCCAAACCAAAGCACAGAGAGGAAAAAGAATTGGAGACAGATCAACAGAGGCCTGTGTGACAGTATCAAACATTTCAACGTAATTTCAACACATGTGTAACAGGAGTCCCAGGTGGAGAGGGGAGAAGGAAAGGGACAAAACATTTTTGCAGAAATGATCTAAATACTTACCAAACTTGATGAAAATCATCTACAGTTCCAGGAAATTCAGTGAACTTCAACTAGGATAAACACAAATGAGAAATATACCTAGACGTGTCATAGTCCCAGTGCTGAAAGGCAAAGAGAAGATCTTGAAAACAGCAAGAGAAAAGCACTTCATCACATACAGGACAACAATGATGTGATTAATGACTGCTTTCTCATCAGAAACAGTGGAAGTCAGAAAATGGTGGAATGATACAGTCAAAGGGCTGGAAAAAAACAACTATCAGCTAAGACTTCTATTCGTAGCAAAACTGTCGTTTAAAAATGAATGTGAAGGAAGTCTGACTTGATTCTGGGAAAATGGAGTAGACATACATTTCCCTCTTCTTCTCGCTAAATACAATTAAAACTCCGGATGCTACCTAGAAAAGGAACATAAGTCCCTGAAGAGCGAAAAGAAGGCAGAGTAGCTGCACACCTTGCGACCCCAGGAATGACATGGTGGTGAGTTCCATGGATTTTCTTTTGGCCTCATATATCCCAGACTTGGAGCTGAAGAAGCCAGCAAATGCCTGGGAATGTAAACCAAAAAAGTCCCAAGAAAAGCCTGCTCTCTCTAGCCAAAGGGGAAATAGGAAATGGACAGTCTAGCAATACTGAAAACTTCTAGTCAGTAAACCACCCTACTCCATCTAAGCATGACAGAAAAAAACTGTGTTTTCTCACGCCTGCAAAGGCCAGGGTGGGGAGCCTATACTTGCACCCTCGTGAGGCTGTATTGAGGTGACATAATACCTCTGCCAGGGTGGTGTCAGAGAAGGCCAGGTGGGGTGCCAGGCCTTTCATAGTTGCCTGGCAGTAATGAGGCCACCCCTCTCCATGGTGTAAGTGGCTACCATGTGGGGAGCCGAAACTCTCACCTTCTCTAGTAATGAGCATCCCTCATGAGGTGTCAGTGGAGGCTGAGTGGGGAACCCAGACTTCTGCTTCCACCTGGCAGTAACGAGATGGCTCCCTCCCTTCCCCTGCCAATGTGGCATCAAAGAAAGCCAGGGGAACAGAATATTTAAATAAGAGCCAGAGTCTTGTAACATAAACATTATCCAGGTTTCAAGCGAATAATGACTTGTCATATCAAGAACCAGGGAGACACCAAACGAGATGAAAAAAAGACAATCGATACTAACACTAATGACAGAGATGTTAGAATTACCCATTTAGCTAAAGATTTTAAAACAGCCATGATAAAAATACTTAAGTGAGCAATCATGAACATTCTTGAAACAATTGAAAACAGAGAATAAAAACTTCAGAAAAGCGCTTCCCTGGTGGCGCAGTGGTTGAGAGTCCGCCTGCCAATGCAGGGGACATGGGTTTGTGCCCCGGTCCGGGAGGATCCCACGTGCTGTGGAGCGGCTGGGCCCGTGAGCCATGGCCGCTGGGCCTGCGCGTTTGGAGCCTGTGCTCTGCAACGGGAGAGGCCACAGCGGTGAGAGGCCCGCGTACTGAGCAAAAAAAAAAAAAAAAAAAACCGAAAAAAAAAAAAAAACTTCAGAAAAGAAATAGAGAGTATAAATGGGAACTAAGGGCAAATTTTAGAACTGAAAAATAGAATAACCAAAATAAAGCTTTGTGAATTGGTTCAGCAGCATAATAGAAGGGACAAGGGGGAAAAAAATCAGAGGGGGAAAGAAAACAGAAACAAATTATTCAATCTGAATGATGGAGAGAAAATAGAAAATGAATGAATGAATGAATGATGCCTCAGGGACCTTTGTGACTGTAAAAAGATCATCTAACATTTTTTTTCTTATTTTATAAACTTAAAAATTTTTTTAACATCTTTATTGGAATATAATTGCTTTACAATGGTATGTTAGTTTCTGCTTTATAACAAAGTGAATCAGCTATACATATACATATATCCCCAAATCTCCTCCCTCTTGCATCTCCCTCCCACCCTCCCTATCCTACCCCTCTAGGTGGTCATTTGTGTCGTGGGAGTCTCAGCAGAGAGGGCCAAGAGCATGGGGCTGAAAGAGTACTCAAAGAAATAATGGCTGACAACTTCCCAAATTTGGGAGGAGATTAAACCTGTAGTCAAGAGGCTAAGTGAACCTTAAATAGGATCATCCCAAAGAAACCCATACCAAGACGTATCATAATTAAACTTCTGAAAACAGGAGACAGAGAGAAATCTTGAAAGCAGCCAGAGAAAACTGATACCTTATCTATAGGGGAAAGGCCAGTGTGAATGACAGTGGGTTTCTCATCAGAGACCCTAATAAAGGGCAGAAGAAATGGCATGATACTTTTCCCCTGTATTCCCTATGGGCATGATATTTTTTAAGTGTTGAAAGAACTGCCAACCCAGAATGCTTTATCTAGTGAAATGTCTTTTACGAATAGGAGGAAATCAAGACGTTTTCAAATGAAAGAAAACTGGAGAATTTGTCACCAGCAGACCTATCCTAAATGAATGTCTAAAGGAAGTTCACTAAACAGAAAGGAAATGATTAAAGAAAGAACCTTTGAACATCAGGATGGAAGAAGGAACATAGTAAGGAGAAATACGGGTGCATACAGTAGGCTGTCCTTCTCTCGAGATTTGTAGGTTTTGTTTGATGATTGAAGCAGAAATTATAACGTCGATGTGTTTCTAAATGTATTTAGAGGAAGTTTTTTAATGTAATTATAAACAGGGGATGCTAGAGGGTTGTGAAGGGAGGTAAATTTTCTATACTTCACTGGAATTGGTAAAATAATACCAGTAGACATCTTATCACAGTTATATGTATATATATAAATGTAAATATATATAAAATATTTTAAATATATATAAACATAATATTATAAATATAACTGTATATAAAATATATCCACATATTTTAATAAAAATATAAAATGTGTTTTATATATTAATATATAATATATATTTTTTATATATTTATAAATAATATTGTGTATGTATTTTTATATATATAAAACTGTGATAAAGCATTATAGGTAAATAAAAATGAATTTCTTTAAAAAAATGTTCAGGTAACCCACAGGAAGGCAGAAAAAAGAAAACCAAAAAAAAATAGAGAACAGACAAAAACCAAAACATAAAATGACAGTCTTAAGTGCTTAGATATCAATAATTTCATTAAAAGCTCAACGGTCCAAATACATCAATTAAAAGACATTGGCAGAGTGGATTAAAAAACATAACTAACTGTATATGGTCTACAACAAACTCACTTCAAGTATAATGATAAATAGGTTGAAAACAAAATGATGGGAAAAAATGTTTTAGGTAAACATTAATCAGAAAAAGGCAGGAATGGCTGTATTAATGTCATATAAAGTAGACTTCAAAGCAAAGAAAATCACCAGAGTCAGAGAAGGACATTGTGTAATGATAAAATGGTTAATCTACCAAGAGGACGTAGTAATACTAAATATGTATGCCCCAATGAAAAGAGCTGAAACATATGAAACAAAAACTAATAAAATTGAAAGGAGAAATAGACTAACCTGCAATTGTAGGTGGAGACTATAATGCTCCTTTCAACAATTGATGGTACAATTATATAGAAACTCAGCAAGGATATAGAAGAACTCAACAATATCATCAACCAATGAGATCTAATTGACATTTGTAGAACAATCTACCCTACAACAGCAGAATACCCCTTCTTTTCAAGTACTCATGGAACATATGCCAAGATAGACCGTATCCTGCACCATCAAATAAACCTCAACAAATTTTGAAAAATTGAAGTCACACAGGGTGTGTTCTCCAACTGCAGTGGAATCAAACTAGAAATCAGTAACAGAAATAAAATAGGAAAATGTCCAACACTTGGACAATAAACACACTTCTAAATAATCCATGGGTCAAACCATACGCTGAAGTGAATGAAAATGAGCACATAGGGACGAGTGCATGCCTGACCCGTGTGGGGTGAGGCACCCTCCTGTGCCCCAGGGCCAGATGCTCACTCCAGGTAATCAACTCCCCACTGGGGCACAAGGTATAAGAAAATCAGAATAAATGCTTGATTCCATGTCATTTTCTAAGTGAACGTGACAGTACGATATACTCATACAGAAGTGCCTCGTTCTTATTAACAGCTGCTTAGTATTCCTCACTGTGGATTTCATCACACATCGTTTAAAAGAAGTGCTGTTTGTCCCTTTGCTGACTGACGAAAATTTGTCAGACGCTCTGTTCCCTCTTTTGCTGTCCTTGTTGTTGTATTACATATGACACGGAGGGAAAGGGAAGCGTATCTCTTGACTACATAAAATGTCGTTGTTTATGCTCCTGTGAAGAACGACCTGGCCAGCCCCAGCACATTGGTCAGCCCTCTTCCTGCAGGCTTACTCCTCATTCAACAAGCCAGTCTTGCTGAGGAGTGGTTCTGTGGCATCTACTGTGGATTTGTTTCATCACTAAGGACTTCTGTGCCTTCCGAGGTGTTTTAGATGAGGCACTATTCCCCTGCACTAGCACTCGTCCTTCAGCTCTTGTCCTGAGAACTTGAGATGCACCTTGCTTAGCCTTTTGAGATTATTGGGGCTAACATTTAGAAACCTGCTTTTTAAATTTTTTTTCTTGCTGTCCTTGCAATCATCCAAGCATTAGAGACCTGTTCGTATTTTGCTGTCTGGGAGTAGAGCAGTTATGGGTAGTAGTCCCTTTGGAGACAACATTCACATGGGTTCTTGTCTGTTTCTGATCAGGGTCTCTGTGTTCAGTGTGTATTTTTACTTAGATTCTTGAGTACTGGTGGTGCAGGTTGTGTGGCACGGCAGCCTCTCTTCTTGCCAAGTATACAGGCAGAGAGGTGAGGTATTGACACTACCGTCGGTAGCTTCTCAAGTTGTTTTATTTATTTTTTATTTTTTATTTTTTTTGCAGTACGCAGGCCTCTCACTGTCGTGGCCTCTCCTGTTGCGGAGCACAGGCTCCGGACGTGCAGGCTCAGCGGCCATGGCTCACGGGCCCAGCCGCTCCGTAGCACATGGGATCTTCCCGGACCGGGGCACGAACCCGTGTCCCCTGCATCGGCAGGCGGACTCTCAACCACTGTGCCACCAGGGAAGCCCTCTCAAGTTGTTTTAACCTGCAGTAGCAAACTTGATCGTGAGAGACAACGTTAATTTTGACTTATCGATCCTTTCCTTAATGAAAAGAAATGGAGACATTTCCCCCTTATGTTAGTTTCCTAGGGCTTCCATAACAAATGACCACAAACTTGGTGGCTTGAAACAACAGAAATTTATTCTTTTAGTTCTGGAGGCTAGAAGTCTGAGACCAAGGTCCTGGCTGGGCCATACTCACTTCAGAGTTTCTAGAATCCTTCCTTGTCTCGTCCTAGCTTCTGGCAGTTCCCCGGAATCCTTGGCATTCTTTGACTTGTAGCTGCATCATTCCAGTCTCTGCGTCCATCTTTACATGGCCTTCTCTGTGTCCTCTCCTCCTGTTATAGGGACACCAGTCATTGGATTTAGGGCTCACCCTAATCCAGTATGACCTCATCTTAACTAATACAGAAAATTACAAATCTGCAAAGTTCCTATTTCCAAATAAGGTCACATTCTGAGGCTCTGAGTGAACATGAATTTGGGGGGACACTATTCAACCCACTACACACTCCAAGTAATTTTTCTGGGTTTTTTTTTTGTAAAGTGGTAAGCATTTCAAACGGATGTAGCTGATCCTACATCATGTTGTCTTCTGGCAAGAATAGTTTTATTTATAAGGACCAGATGAGCAGCCACCTAGAGGACTGTGTTAACTGCTGTGGTCATATCAGCCCGGGATGACTCTCATGAGTGCTTGGGTCACTTTGATGAGTGTCACTTTTATTGGTTGTAGACTTCCTTCATTGGAGATGGTGGTGAAAGGGAACTGTTCTGTTCTCCTTCCTGCCTTCAAATCAGCTCCTTTTTCTTGTTCTTGGATCTAACTTGACAAAAGAATTTAATCTTGCGTGATAGCAGATACTGTAATCAGCATTTAAACTGTCATTTTTTCCATTGTAACCCAGCATGCAGAGACCCCCCTGAAGCAGTGTAACGCAAGGATCCCCAAGCAAGAAATTTAATGTAGGAGAGAGCAGCCATTCTATGGGATAGCTACACAGCTTTACATGCTTTCATTTCTGCTTCAGTGAATTCTTGGTGATTATGCTGCTTTTACAGAATGATAAACTCACCCAGCAGATTCTGTTGTAATGGCTGTCAGATTCCAGTTACTCCTGGGAAGGATGCTGTTTTGTGAAGTCATTATTTTCACATGTAGCTCCTCTCAATTATAGCTTGCCCATTTCTAATCAATAAAAGTTTGTTAATGTAACATAAAACATTGAAGGCCATGGAAATGCTGTGGCCTTGCAGTGGAATGAAAAATAACCAGTGGCTTGGTCTTTGACAGCTTTTAAGTACCTGGCTTAGAAGAAAACATGAACTTGTGCCCACAAGTTGACATTTGCGAGTCAGTGTGTTAGCCATGCTTGGAGAAAACATGGTTCTTTTAACTTCTGCCACTGACGTCTGGGCCTTTGACAAGCAAAAGGAAAACTAAGATAGGAGGCTCTGTTCAACCTTCTCTTAGTTTCAGTAAGCAAAGAACAGGCAGCTGTATGATTAGTTGACTTCTTGCATAACAAAGGAAAAGCAAAAAATTCTTATCCCCCTCAGACTTCCCAGATGTGGCTCTGGTTTGTAGGAGTTTACTGGTAACTCTCAAATACTCTTTGCATGGCTTACCTGATGATGAGGCTTTTGTCCTGGCAGCTTTACGGTGTTCATTTGCATTGCACATTTATCCAGAGCCCTCTCTAGAAGTAATAGTCTTACCTCTTGGCTGGCTTTTTCTGCCTCCAGTTCTCATTGCAGTGGTAGCCACTGTTCCTTCTGTTTTTTTTTTTTTTTTTTTTTGGCCTGCGTTGGGTTTTCGTTGCTGTGTGCGGGCTTCCTCTAGTTGCAGTGAGTGGGGGCTACTCTTTGTTGAGGTGCGTGGGCTTCTCATTGTGGTGGCTTCTCTTGTTGCAGAGCACGGACTCTCGGCGCACAAGTTTCAGTAGTTGTAGCACGCGGGCTCAGTAGCTGTGGCACATGGGCCCTAAAGCGCATGGGCTTCAGTAATCGCGGTGCATGGGCTCAGTAGTTGTGGCTCAAGGGCTCTAGAGTGCAAGCTCAATAGCTGTGGCGCACAGGCTTAGTTGCTCCGCGGCATGTGTGATCTTCCTGGACCAGGGCTCGAACCCGTGTCCCCTGCATTGGCAGGTGGATTCTTAATGACTGAGCCACCAGGAAAGTCCCGCCACTGTTCCTTCTTGCTTTCTTTTAGGCCTTGCCCAATTTCCTATACTCTTGGTCTCTAAACTCTTGAGCCAGGCTGCCTCGGTGTGAATCCTCGTTCTCGCATTTGCTTAATCTCAGAAGTTGTTACAGAAATTACATGAGTTAATATTTGCAGAATACTTAGAACCCTACTTGGTTCATAATAAATACTGTATAAATCTTTTTGAAAAAGATAAACTATGTTCTATATCTTGATTGTGGTGGTGGTTATACACTTGTCAAAACTCATCAGAAGTGTGCATTTAAAAGTTTTAAAAGTATAAAAGTTTACTGTATATAAAGTATACCTCAGTAAACCTGACCTAAAATTTTTTTAAAGGTAAAAAGCATATCCGTTTATTCAGTCAGCAAAGGGTTTATTAGGTGTTGCACAGTAGGATTTTAAAAACATAATTCAAAGAGGCTTGCCAGTCTAGTTGAGCTGGCCGGTTATAATGCAGGATAAATTTGCCCATCAGTGTGAGAAGGTGTTGTAAGAGGTGCTGCAAGGCAGCTTATTAGTCATCTAGGTAGGAAACACTGTAGGGGTTTGGATTGCTTAAGGCAGTCCCAAAGAGTTCACCAAATAGTCGGAACTTGAGCTGGACCTCAGAAGATGTAGGATTTGGAAAGATGGGCATTCGAGAAGGTGCATGGGTGCAGGTGCAAGACCCAGGGGCAGAAATGCATGTGGAGACGTTAGGCAACCATGTGAGAGCTGGTTGGATTAAAATAGACCCTCTGACTGTGGGAGGGACAGCTGTGCTTTATGGACTAACGAGTTCTCTTCTCTTCATCCACAGAAAGGCCCCCCTTCTGGCAAAGACCGGGTGAAGAAAGGTGGATCCTACATGTGCCATAAGGTAAGTCAAGTCACTAAACTCTGTTCTGGTGTTCTAACAGCAGGTTTATGGATCCATTGTAAACATTAGCCCCAAGATGTCTCATCCACTTCTGTTAATACATACCTATCTCCATCAACGCCAGAAAAAAAAAAGTTTGTGCACAGGCATGGGGAAAAGTGGTTCAAGAAGCAGAGGTTGTAAATGATCTGTTGTCAACCATATTCCATCTGTTGTATCTTGACCCTTTGAGGCACCTTTGTTGTCCCATGAATCAGGGTGAGCTGTATATCTGGTTTCCAGCATGTAAGTCTGGAAGCACACCCTTAATTTATTTGAGACTCCTGTAAATTTCTGGCTTGTCTGTTGAGATTAAGTTGAGTTATAAATGGAGGGTAGTTTGTGGTATACTGGAATGGAAACATCCCAAGTGTTCTAGGTATATAGTGTGTGCTTTGTGGAATAAACATCTCTCTCAGACAATGATTCTTCTCTTTGGGCTATAATTTCAGTGTCAGAGTTGGTTGTTCTTGGCGAGTAGAAGTAACTCAGTGTTTCATGAGTAACCTTTTTAAGGAGTTCAGAAATCGAATACCAGTTCTCTCCCTTTTTTTCTTTAAATCATATATTTTTAGTATATCTAGGACTTCAACTTCTATCTCTATGTAAACATGGCATTTTGCAGATTGTTATTACAAGAAGCTTCCCATGGTAATTCAGTCAGTCTAGGCAGTTAGAGACTTAAAACTGTAATGGCTCCAAATTAAGTTATTAATTTGATAATGGAGGCATTGTCAAACTTTGCCTTAAAATAATGGTTCTCAAACTTTATTGTACATTAGAATCATCTGGGATCTATAAAAGATATTGATGCCTATTTCCTCACTCACCTCATTCTGACTTGATATTTCTGGATTGTGACCTGGGCATCAGGATTTTAAAGCTCTCAAGGTGATCATAACATACATCAAAGTTTGGGAGCCACTGGCCTAAAGAGAACCTATTTAAATTATGTATATCTGTGAGTTCGTAGGGGTGTGTGTCTTCTGCATTTCTTAGAATTTTTAGTGTAGTTATTTAGGTGGCAGTTCATAGAGTTGAGTTCACTTTACACTTTACACTTACCTTTATAACAAGATGTGGACAAATTTATCTTTAAAATTCTAACTTTAATTTTAAATTAAAAGCATTGCCCTAGGTTTTCCCAGTACTTTTAAGTGTTCATATACCCATCTGTCTGTAGTCCCAGATTTTTTTCCTTTGATTCAAGCTGTTGCTGCAGGTGTATCTGAATCCTCTTGCTGGGAAACCAGACTTTCATGAAAAACAGGTGAATCTCTTTTTGCACAAGAGCATCTCAAAACCCTAATTACCACCAGTTATGTGTCTGACATATGGCACTTTTCATAATTGGGAGTCCATTTACTCTGTAAGAATTAAAGACCATAAGATTTTTTTTGCACAAATAAGTGGAGAAAATGAATCCTGTAAAAAACATTTTAAGCATGAACACCAAAATATTCCAGTGCCATGCATATGAATGTGTCTACTTTAACATTTCATTTTTCTTGCTTATTTTAAATGTTTAAAATTTTTATAAGCTTCTTAATTTATTCTTTTAAAATATCTTTTAACATGTTTTGTGTGTGTGTGTGTATATATATATATATATATATATATATATATTTTTTTTTTTTTTTTTTTTTTTTTTTTTTTTTGGCGTATGCGGGCCTCTCACTGTTGTGGCCTCTCCCGTTGTGGAGCACAGGCTCCAGACCTGCAGGCTTAGCGGCCCTGGCTCACGGGCCCAGCTGCTCCGCGGCATGTGGGATCTTCCCGGACCGGGGCACGAACCCGTGTCCCCTGCATCAGCAGGTGGACTCTCAACCACTGTGCCACCAGGGAAGCCCTATATTTTTAATAAATACATTTTTATGGTGCAGTTGGTTTTTGTATATTTATGTTGTGTCCTGTAACCTTGTTAAACTCATCTGTATAAGTGATGTTTTTGTAGATTCTTTATATATATATATATCTTTACTGGAGTATAATTGCTTTACCATGTTGTGTTAGTTTCTGTTGTACAACAAAGTGAATCAGCTCTAAGTATATATATATCCCCATATCTCCTCCCTCTTGAGCCTCCCTCCCATCCTCCCTATCCCATCTCTCTAGGTCGTCAGAAAGCATCGAGTTGATCTCCCTGTTGTTTTTGTAGATTGTGTTGTATTTTCTACGTAAGTGGTTATACCATCTGTGAGTATAGACAATTTTACCTCTTCCTTTTTAATCTGGATATCTTTTATTGCTTTTTCTTACTGTATTGTGTTGGCTAGAACCTCCAGTATATCGTTGAATAGGAGTGGTAAGAACAGACAGTCTTACCTAATTTTTGATCTTAGGGGAAAAACATTTGACTTTTCAAAATTAGGTATGATATACGCTATAGTGTTTTCAAAGATGCCCTTTATCAGCTTGAGCAAGTCTCCTTCTAGTCCTAGATTTCTGAGAATTTTTTTTATCAGAAATGGATGTGGATTTTGCCAGATGCTTTTTCTAAAGCTATTGAGATGTTTATGTGGTTTTTCTTTTTCAGCCTGTTAATATGGTGAATTATAGTCATTGATTTTCTGTTTTCAAATGTTAAACCATCCTTGGCTTCCTGGAATACATCCACTTAGTTATGATGTATTATCCTTTGTATATGTTTTGGATGCAGTTTGCTAAAATATGTTCGTGATTGGTATTGGTCTCTTGTTTTTTTGTTTTTGTTTTTTTTTCTGTCTGATATTAGTATCAGTTTATTGCTGGCTTCATAGATTGATTTGGGAAATATTCCCTCATCTTGAATTTTTTGGGGAAGAGTTCATGTAGAGTTAGCATTTTTCTTCCTTAAATGTCTGATAGAATTTCCCCAGGAAAACCATTTGGGCCTAGAGTTGTAACCATACATTTAATTTAGTTAATAGCTACAGGGTTGTGCAGATTATCTGTTTGTTCTTGATTAAGCTCTGGGAGTTTGTGTCTTTCAAGGAATTTGTCCATTTCAGCTGAGTTAATGAATTTATTGACATAAACTTTGCCTTTTCACTTGCTGTTTAGACCATTTATATTTAATGTGATTGTTGATATGGCTGGATTTAAATTTGTTGTCTTGATATTTGTTTTTCTCTTTGTCTCATCTGTTCTTTTCCTTTTGCTTTTTTTTTTCTTTTTTTGGATTAAGTGGTTTTTTTATCACTTCATTGTCTCTCCTTTGGCTTATTAGCTATAACTCTTTATTTAAAAATTTTGTGGCTGATTTAGAGTTTATATTATACATCTTTAACTTTTCTTAGTCACCCTGAAGGATAAGTTTTAATTTAGTCAGGCTCAGAGTGATGGAGAGAGTATTCCAGAAAACAGAATAGCAGAGTGACAAAACTGAGTGGGATCCACAAGATTTTCCAGAGAGAAACGGCAGCTCTAGGATCTTTGGTCAAGTTAATTGTAGATGATGTAGGTTTTTAACCTCAGCCTGGTTATTTTGGTGTAGTCAAGAAAACAGCGCAGTGTTGGCTGTGAATTACTTTCAGTGCTTGTTGTTTACACTAGATTAAGAGTGGCAGTTTTAACTGCCACTAAGTATATTAAGATGTGGACTCTAGAATTAGATCTGGGTTGGAGTTCTGTAACTGTTCTTTGCTAGTCTTTGCCTGTAACATTAGGCAAATTACTTAACCTTTCTAAGCCTCAGTTTTCACACTTGTAAAATGTACATCATAACTGCACGTATTGTAAGGTTCTTACGAGGAATAAATGCAGCAAAGTAAATAAGCACTTGGTACAGTGCCTAGCTCATGGTAAAGTCTCCATAAGTTAGTTGCTGCTAACACCATCATTCTTAATCATCATCTTTATTATAATAAGATTATTTTCTCCCATTTTCTCTTTTGAATAAAAACCAACTAATGAACTGCTAACTAGACAGGCAGAATCCTGGAAATGATTACTGTAGCACAGGTAAAAATCAGTAAAAGAAAGAAAATCAATAAAAAGAGAAAAGAATAATGTAATTCATTTTGAAAAAAAAATCATCTTGCTTAGAAGGTAACTTACTTTTGATCATGGCCCAGGGCCAGTTTGCATGACTAAAGTAAGCTCTGATTATTATTTTTGATTTTTTGAAAGTCCATCCAAAGTATAGCTTCAGTAAGGAGACGAGGCACAGAAAGAACAACTATGAGTCAACATGGTGTTAAGAGCACAGATTCTGGAATGGGACTGAAAAGACTGTAATCCTGGATTCACAGTTACAAACCATGTGACCTTAGGCACACTATTACCACACCTGTGTGTCGGTTTTTTCCTTGTGTATACATATATATATATTATTGTGTATACAATAATACCTACCTCAGGATTATTGAGAGGATTAAGTCACTTAATACATGTGAAGTTCTTAGAACAGTTCACATGGTAAGTACTCAGGAAATACTAGTCTTTCTTGAAGTTGTTAGATTAATCTCGGTGGGATCTTTAGCCCAACCTACAACATTGACGAAATCCTCACTCCCCTACCCCCTCAACCCCACCATTTTACATCAAGATTAGTAGCAAAAGGAGTTGTCCAAGTGTCAGTGGCAAGAGCAATGGATGGGAAATTGAGAGACCTGAGTTCTGCTGTGTCATTTTTCTATAATCATTTTGTTCATAATGAGCTACAATTACCTTAAAACTGTTCTTTATCCCTAAAAGTCTTCCTCTCATAAAAACCATATTGCCGTCCCACTTGACTTCAGAGCCCCAAGGCTGGTAAGCCATTATCTTAAATGAATTGTTCTTGAATCCAGGATCATATTCTTAGTGCAGATATCGAGGTCAGTTTCACAAAGTAATTAGCCATTTTGATGAAATGGGGCTAAAATAGGCCCTCACTACTACCTCTGTTCTTAATTAATAAAATGACCCATATTTCAACCACTCAAAGACCTAACATCATTAATAACCATTTTTAGTGCTAAAAGTAGAGTTGGAAAAAAAGAAAGAGCAATGAGGACATATGAAATCAGGCCATTTTTCTCTTTAATTACGTATTTCATTAGTTGCCGATTACTGGAATTTAAAATGAACTGCTTATTAATAAATGTTTGCTGAGTGAATGAGTGCATTTACAGTGGAATGATAATGTGAATTGACTGTTTTCTCATGTGATGGTCCTGACCTTTCAACACTAACTTGTAGTGAGACTTGCTTTTTAGTGTTTAGTTCTTCATCATTTAGGTTAATGGAAGACTTTAGGTACTGCTATGGTCCAAAAAAGGACTAGCTCTTTTTGTTGTCACTGATTTTAAGCTTTTTTGTTATGTAAGCAAAACATTTTCATGGCATAAAAATTAGAAAATAAATAATAAACAGAAAAATGAAAAAAATCGTTCACGCTGCTTTCTGAAGAAAACTGTTAATAGCATTCTACCAAACTCTTCGGTGCACTTTTATTTTTTCTTCCCAAAATGGAATTATGCTGTATGTACCAGGGCCTTCAAATATGACTATGGTCAATAATCTCTTATACATCATGGATCTCTTTTCTGATCACAGTGCTCCAGGCAGGCACAATTCGTCACAGTTGCTACAGCCTGCATTTTGTGGCATATGAAAACCAAATTTTAAAACAGTTTGTTATAGAATTTGAGAGACAAGTTGCATATTGAACTATGCCATCGGACAAAGACCTCAGTCCTATGCCTTGTCACCAGAGATACCCCTTCATCTTTTCCATTTATATAACAAATAATTTTCCTACTTTTGTAGCAAATGCGTAACCGTATTCAGATGCTGGCAAGGAATCATCTTCCCAACACAAGATCACTAAGACCTGCAGAGAAGCTGCTTTTGTTTTAGTAAGGAAGCAGGTTAACCCAAGGAGGTCAGATAAGACAGGCAAAGTGAGTTCTTTTAATTAAGAGTGTTGTGTTCATTATAAAGTAACAATTACAATAATCTCCACATGTCTACTGCTTTACTTTTTCATGTAAAGATAAGATGAAGCATTTTGACATTATTCCATTAATAGCCCCATTTTATCGGAAGAGGGAGCAGATTCAGAAAGGCTTTGCCTAAGGTTAAATAGCTAATGAGTCTTGGATTTTGCCTTTTCAGGTGAGTAAATTAGTAAAATGTTTGTCACAATTTCCACCTGTGTCAAGCCCAACCTCTTTCTGCCAAGTAGACCACCTTTAATGTGACTCCATCCTATTTATCCACCCACGTTTCCTGCTTTTTATCATTTATCCTCTCTGTGCCACTCATTGCTTTTGCCTGGAATTCTCATTCTCTGAATCTTTGGGCAGCTCAGCTCTCGCAGCGCCTCATCAGAGGAGCCTTCCCAGGCCACCTTATCTAAGTAGCACCTAGTCACGTCTAGTCCTCTCTCCCTATGTGACTTTCTTCCAAGCTGACCACTGCCAGAAGCACTCTTGAATTTATCCGTTTATTTATTGTCTGACTACTTAACTCCTTGTTGAATGTGAGCTTCCCGATAACGGGTACATTGTTTTGTTCCGCATTGCTTCCGTCGTGCCCAGAATAGCATCTAGCATGTTGTAAACTCTCAAATATTCAATGAATAAATAAACCATGCTCTGACACTCTCAGGCTGTGGCCTTGCTATCCTCTTCACTTGCCTGAATTTTTCCATTTTTATGCCTCTGATGTTATTGTTTTCTCCACTTAACATACCTTCTTTCCTTGTTTCTAAGTCCTGTAAATCAGTGCTACTCAGTTTGTGGTCCATGGGCCCGTAGCATTAGCAGCGCCTGTAAGCTGGTTAGGAATGCAGATTCTTGGAACCCACACCAGACTTACTGAATCAGGATCTCTGGGTTTGTGGCCTAGGAATAGGTACTTACATGAGCTCTCCAGGCTATTCTTCTGTATACTCAAGTCGGAAGGCCACTGCCATAATCACGTAAATCCTGCTCTGGCCAAGTTCTGCCTTCAAAAGTCTTTCCTAAAAAATTAGACATTTAGTGACTATTTCCTCCCCTGAATTAATAGTAGCCTCAGAATCTTTTAATCCTAGCTTGTTTTGTAGCTTTTTGATGTGTAATCATTGTTTCCTCAACCAGCCTGTGATCTCCAGCGGGACGGTGCGCACAGGAGGCGATCAGGAAACGCTTGATTGTTTTTTGTCATGTGTGGTCCAGTTATGGAACAAGAATGTCCCTGTCTGACTGCCTGCCCCCCTGCCCCAAGCTCGATTCTTGCTCCAATGTAGAATTCACTGCACACACTGAGAGCATGGGGCCCTGCATTATCCACAGGAGCTTGATTCTAAAAATACCAAAGCAGCTTGCTTCACAGCAGCCCAGTGAGTAGGCCCTACATGGAACAAAGCTTCTGCCGTGTCTTTCTGCATGGTCACCTCTAGTCATTTTAGAGCTTCCGTTGCATCCCAATCACAGGTAGTAGCAGATGCCATCACATCTTTCATTATTTCAGGCATATTTTTTTATTCATTTTCCCTCTGCCTGCCTGAATGTTGGTAATAGTGTTACATTCTTCACTGGCCACAGGGAAAATGAGAAAATTGGTTGCTACTGTTTTGCTATCTATAAAAGACAGAGCACCATGTGTTTTTTGTTTTTTTCATGGTGGAAGTGCTCCAGAGAATTCCTTTGTCAGCTCTAGAGATAATTTTTATGAAGATTAGAAACATTCAACTTTCGTGAGAGAAAGGAGAATAATAAGAATTAAGGAAAAAAAAAACATCTTTCATACTGCCCTATTTTGCCCCTCCACAAATTCTCTCTGCTTCATGAGTTCCAAAGTTACTCTACATGATTCTTTGTGCAGTTTCTTTAACCAGCGGCGGGGACTTGAGTTTCCCAGCGCCCACTCAGAGTTGATGCTCTTGGTACACAGGGTAACTAGTTTATTTTCATTGTCTGTTATTTTTGATCAAAGATCTTAGGACATAAGAGTTCCATGCATGGTTATTTTTGGAACGTGGAAGCTTTTGAAGTGTTTGAATCAAGTCATCTGTGGTTATTCACTGACTATCTAGTAGGTGACCAGGGATATGTGTTAGGTTTTCCCTGGTGTGTACATGCAGGGGGCTATAACAGGGGTGGGACAGAATCATGAGTTGTGATGCCTTTCCATCTACGAGTATCGACTGTTGCTAGGCAGGCAAGCACACCACAGTTAGACCTGGGTTCGAATTCTACTTCTTTTAACAACTGTGTCATCTAGGGTAACTCATTTAATTCCTCTGGCCATTATGATCAAATCAAATAAGTGATGAAGGCGCCTAGCACCATGCCTGGAGAGCTTGATGTCTGTGTGTTTGTGTATATGTATATACCATACTCTGCTCTTATAAAATAAAACAATACCAAACAAGTCCCCCACACAAAGATACATAGCTTTATGAATTACTGTGATTTAAACTCCAAAAGCAATGTATGAAGAAAAAATGTTTTCCACAGCCTTTCCTACTCTTGATGTTCCTGGGCTTGCTGTTCAATTTTTTGCCAACCTGTTGGATAGTAAATAATATCTTAATGTTGCTCTTAATTAATATTTTCTCAATTGCCATTTAGCTTTATTACTTGGTTTCTTGTCTACTTGTCAAATGCTATTCTAAATGTGCAAATAACTCTTTAAATTATAAAAGTAATACATAGTTATCATCGGAAATTTGAAACCCCACTGCCTGAGGATAACTGCGGTTCGGATTATGGTGCATTTTGAATCTTCCAGTCTGCTTTTCTTTGGCGTACGTGATCATCTAGATTGAGATCATAGCACATACACAGTTTTGTATTCTGACTTTTTCATTTAAGATTGTATCCTGAGAAATTCCTGTGTCATTAAATGTTACATGAAAACATGCCTTTTAATGGCTGCTTACGAGTCTAAATTACGGATGCGCCATAACTTATGTAACCATTGGTTGTTACATTTTTTTAAACTGTTCTAAGTAATAAATACTCACACCAACATCTTTGTACTCTATCTAGTCACATTTATAACAGAACACTGGATAATGTGGTGAGCTCTCAACGCGCTACCCTTTTCGGAAACATAGCTGCTAAATGTGCAGGAGGCGGGTGCCTGTAGGCAGGCACTGTCTGCAGATAGGCATAACTCTCTACAGTTGGTACTTGGGTACAACGTCAATCTGACAGTTGAGAGCCTTCAGCCCAGAGTCCAAGAGCACTCATGTGTCTGGTTCTCTCCGCAAAGTCCTACTGCTACAGGTATCGCTGTGCTGCTCGAAGCCAGAACACACCTGACAGCTCCGCTTCGAATCTGGGATTCCGCTGTGCAGCCGACCACCTGCCCACCACAGGCTAACAGCCATGAAGAGCCTTCCTGAATCGGAGAAGTCGTGTCTAACCTGCACGCGGCTTCCCTCAGAAGGCTGAACAACCTCATGTGAAGAATTCCCACCCCCAGGTGGGTTACCTACCTGCCCAATGGCCAAAGGAACCGTGTGGCGAGACCAAATAGCTGACCTGCATCAGCAAGTGTGCTTTATTGTGTGGTGCATTTCATGTTTTACGTTTGGAGTCTTTTAAAGAGGAAGGTGGTGGAGGGCACCCTGAACTAGGCCTCAGGAGGTCTGCGTTCTACCCAGGCTCTGCCCCTGGGTTAGACCCCAGGGTCCCACACTTGACCTTCCTGGGCCTCAGTGACCTCATCTGTCCAGTGAGGGGATGCACAACATGATCTCTGAGGCTGTCTCCCAACTCGCAGATTGTCTGAATATATGAGATTCTATTGTGATTTCATAGTGAGAGTTTATGGCAGGTTATTTTTTAGCTGTTTTTTCCCATGTGTGAACCTTGGGTAATACTAATCATGTAAAATAATCGTTCTCTTGTATATTATTTTCAGAAAAGAATGAGGGGGGTGGCGGTGATGGGTCTTTATATTCGTACTGCACTTTGTTTTTTCAAGGAAATCAGTGTCTTTTACATTGTTATAATGAATCCCACTTGGGCCAGTGATGGTGCGCTCAAGTTCAGCAGTCCGAACACGCAGGGATGTCTGTGAGGTGACTTTACTGTGCTTTATATTTTAACATTAAGTGCCTTTGGTTCAGGGGGGCAGTTACAAGCCCTATTTCCCCCTCTCCCCAAAGCCTTTGGTGAATGTGAAATGTTTGCTACATGGAGAAACCTGTTTAATTCTAAATGTAGGAGAAAAAAACCAAGAACCTTGAATTAACTGTATTCAGGGTATCCAGTATTTTGTAATAGGGAAGTAGGAAATCTTGTTGGCTGTGGAGTGTCAGATGCTTCAGATCATGCACTGTGTCGAATAAAGTGGTATCTGCTAAATCAGGCTTCACTCTCATTGTTTCCTTTTCTCTTTCCCTCTATTATGTTTTCTTTTAAAGAAATGACTTTGTGATATGTATGTGTTTTGTTTGCTAGAAAACTTTCTTGTTGTTTAGCTATTTGATAACTTGGATATTTGAGCAGTGTGTGGGAATTTTTATTCCAAAAAGCAAGGCTGTTCTGCCAGGAACCTAATTATGACCGTGCTTCTTCGTGCCTCAGTAGATGAGACAAGGTCAAGGGCGGCGCCTCCATCCTGTGAAACGCAACAGCTGCTTCACATGCCGGGAAAGCACCTTGACTTAGAGTGATGGTTTCCAGCCAGAAGTCCCTGTCATCACGA
Source organism: Tursiops truncatus (assembly GCF_011762595.2). Classification (NCBI taxonomy): domain Eukaryota; kingdom Metazoa; phylum Chordata; class Mammalia; order Artiodactyla; family Delphinidae; genus Tursiops; species Tursiops truncatus. The sequence continues at coordinate 91,084,872 of NC_047043.1, read as the reverse complement.
TCCCAGCCTGATTCCCCAGTCCTCAAAGACCCCACATTTGCTTCTAGCATGTCATTTGAAAGGAGAGGCTTGTCTTTATGTTGGTTGTTCAAAAGCTAAGTCACAGAGTATTCTTAAGTGTTCAGCCAACTCTTGATTGCTACGTTTGCACCTGGCCTCCTAATGTTAAAACATTTATCCTGAGAAACAGTTGTGTTGCTGGGGTGTTTGGCCACATTTGTTAGTCTGTCACTTTGCGGATATAAAATGTTTCTTTACACGCTCTCATCAGTTGATGATTAATTTGGGCAAAAGCAACAACAAAAAAGCATTTGGTTCATTGAAAAGGCTAATGGAGGAAATAAGGTATTTTATTCTTAAGTCACCAGTACTCAAGCACAGTTTTTGTTTTTACTTGTTACCTCCCACTTACTTACATTTTTCACATGGTTATACTTTTAGTGTGTGTATTTTGGATTCTTTTCTTGGTAATTAATGTTATATAGCATAAATATTTTGGGGTGTGTTTTGGCTTAGTCTTTAGAATTGCATTTTTAGCAGCAGCATAATGTTAGAAAGCATTTAAAGTGAAATCCTAACAAGCCCTTCATTTAAGAACCACATTTCTCGGTTACTGGCTGCAGAGCGTGCCAGACTACAGACAGCTGTGGCTACTGCGCTTTATAAAATTGTGTGTTGACTTAGGAACAGACTGACAGGATCGCAGTATACGAACTGCAGCTTTAATGCTGTATACGCATTTCTGAAAAATCTCACCTTCTGCAAAATTGCGTGTAAAAAATAGGGAGCATGAGGAAAAATAGAGGTAGGGACAGACCACTCACATGTTAAGGAACTTTGCCGCTAGAGCGCTAACAAAAATAATACCTATCCTACTAAAATCAGTAGCTCAGTTAAATCTGCAGTGGCAGCATCACAGCCAGTCAGTCCTTTGCAGCCTTAAGCCCTGGGGCTCCTCCATCTTTCTTTTCTAAGATGTAAGTTTTATTTATTTATCTATTTATTTATTTATTTATTTTTGCGGTGTGCGGGCCTCTCACTGTTGTGGCCTCTCCCGTTGCGGAGCACAGGCTCCAGACGTGCAGGCTTAGCGGCCATGGCTCACGGGCCCAGCCGCTCCGCGGCATGTGGGATCCTCCCGAACCGGGGCACGAACCCGTGTCCCCTGCATCGGCAGGCAGACTCTCAACCACTGCGCCACCAGGGAAGCCCTTAAGATGTAAGTTTTTAATGGCATTTGCTTTTAATGGAGACCACTTCCATCAAAAGTAAAGATCTGATTGGGGTTTTAGACTTCTGCATCAGTCTTTATAAGGTTAGGGGGGCAGTGTTTTTGTAGTATCTTTATTCAAACTCGCAGATTTTCAGAGAGTTTATTTAACATAGGGCAAATTTGAGCAATTTTGAAGCCACTAAATAAACCACTACTTGTACTTCCATAGGGTTAAAAAAAGTATTTTGGAGGTCTTCATATATCGCTAAAGTTTTCTATTAACTTTCAAGAAAGTTTACCCGTGATGGTTTCAAAACACATTTCAAATAACATACACCCCAACGTGAGTTTCACATTCGACCATCTTCCAATCTCTGTTTACAAATCACTTACGAGCTATTTCTGCATTAAAGAAATATTCGTCTTAACAGAACAGACTACTTGGCTGATGTGCCAGTACCAGTATAGGAAAATCTGTGTTTTGTTTGTTTGTTTGTTTTGTTTGTGTTTTCAGGAACTCATTTATTAGGTGTGTGCTTCTAATTCATTTTTTGTCCCATTGAAGAGTGGAGGAAATTGAAGGTTTGTTCTCAAATCTGCTTTGGTCCTGAATCTTGGGCAGTCTTAATATATATTCAGGGGTGTACATGAGGTTCTGAGTAGGGAGCAGGTCATCTTCTTTTAAGCCTGTAAACATGAGTAGAAGGGGGGAGTGACGGGGAGTGATGGTTGTGGTGATCAAGAGTGACCTTTCCTTCTTAGAAAACATCAGATTACTTAGAGGCATCAGACTTTGCATGGTTCAACCTACAGCTTAAAATGAAATACAGATCTCCACCAATGTAGACATTTTTTTTCTTTTTTTAACTCTTCCCTCCCCACTTTTTTTTTTTTTTGACAGAGCATCTCTGTTGTCCACATGAAAGGAAAAAAGAAATCGAAGATGCTATTTATTTTAGTAAGTGTTGGTTTGGGCTGGGGCATGGTGGGGTAGTGGCTCCAAACTAATATGTTGGTAAATTCTGTTTTCCTTGGACCATCTTTACTAAGAATTCTGTTGTTGACATAAAATAAGGCAAAGGGCCTTTCATCCATGAGAATCTCAGGAACCTCTTGCTAATCACCTTTTCAAAACAGATCATGGGGCTTCCCTGGTGGCGCAGTGGTTGAGAGTCCGCCTGCCGATGCAGGGGACACGGGTTTGTGCCCTGGTCCGGGAAGATCCCACATGCTGTGGAGCGGCTGGGCCTGTGAGCCATGGCCGCTGAGCCTGCGCATCCGGAGCCTGTGCTCCGCAGCGGGAGAGGCCACAGCAGTGAGAGGCCCGCGTACCGCGAAAAAAAAAAAAAACAAAACAGATCATGTTTTCAAGCTACACATAAAGTTGTTCTATGTGGTAAAATCCATAGTTGACCTAGTGAAAGGAGTATTTTGAGGAAAAAAAGACGTGGAAATATGATGTTTTCTGTTCTGAGACTTCAGGAATTTGATACAAGGGACTAGTGTAGGATTTATTTTTCCTTTATAAAATATTTGGTATGCATTTCTTCCCCCTTCCTTCCAACAGATATCGAAACTAACCTTACCATTGGCAATATTTATCACCAGGGAGTTAACCCGCAGGCTGGCTTTTAGGAGGAGCACTGGAGGTGCAGAGCCTGGCTCTTGTGGGAACGGGGGCGACAAGAAGCAGGCTGACTGATGCCCATTCTAAAGGCGCTGTCATTGCTCTGCCCTCCCTTGGCCGCCATGCAGAAACGTGAGCCCAGACTTCCTCGATTGTCCAATTTCTGGGAGTACATACCTGGCTCTTTGCATTTTCCTGTGAAGTCTTCTGAGTTTTTAATGTTGGCAACCAATTCAGATTAAAAAAAAAACACTGTGAGGACCTAATAAATTGCTTCTGTAGCCAGATTCAGCCTGTGGAGTGCTACTTTTCAACCGAGATTATGAAAAGTTGATTCATTTCATGGAGCATGAAATCCCATGTTATTTCTTTCTGAAAAATGACTGATCAAGTAAATAATGTACCAGTTAGAAATGTCCGAGTTTGAGAAAGGGCAGCGGCTTGCCCAAGGCTATCATCTTGCCTAGAAATGCCATAGGGAACACCTTTTCTCCATCCCCACCCCATCCCACCTAAAATCATTTAATAGCCATAGGCAAGCTCAGCAGTGCTATCAACAGTTCATTTTCATTAACTTTGGCACTTAAGTTTGCAGACTAATATCAGAGAATAGCAGAAATGTCAGTTGCTTAACTGTTGGTTTCATTTATTAAAATTTAATTGTCTGTAATACGAACTACCCCACAGTAGGCATTGTTTTTATAGGTTTTGCCAGAATCAGCCATGCTGTTAGTGAAAGCTGGCCTTTGTTGTTTCAAATGCTTAAAACACCATGGAAATTATTAACGCCAAGAGGCTCAGTTGGAGCCCTGGCAGCAGGCCAGAACTCCTTCCTTCCTCTGACTCTTGTGTTTAGACTATTAAAGCAGGAGTTTAATTAATTTTATGATTAAGAAAAATCATTACAGATAATATTCAGGTAGGCTGTAAAATGAGATAGGCTCTTTTCTGAAATTTGCCCTATTTAGGATTGGAAAGTTGAAGGGATTAGCACCAAGGGGGTGGAATTTTTCAGCTTCAGATCAGATTCTAATCTGCCCCCAAATGGTAATTGACTCCACAGTCATCATTATGAGAAGGCTGGTTGGGCCTTTGGAATTAGTCATCGTTGTCAGGCAAAAAGACACTTCCATTGCAGGGTAATTGAAGGCCGGGCAGGATTCTCTCCCATTGCTGGGCCTGGGCCATGTTTGACAAACTCCTTGTTTTCTTTGCTGAGGAAATGGAAGACGGATCAGACCAACCCGTTTCCAACATGTCAGTTTGGCACCTCAACAGGGTAAGGTTAGAAGCTCTGAATCAACACTTAGCAGGAAAGTGAAACCAGCTGACAGTCAATCAGGGGAACAGAGATAAGCCCTTCCTTGTCAGGTGGTGCTGATAAAAGGTTCACCTGCATTTAGTTTGGTGCCTGTTAAGAAGGGCCCTTTGTGGTTGCTTTGCTGAAGTCCACAATTTTTCTCTGCCCCAGACACTTGACAAATGAAATTTTATTTATTTTCTTTTAAATGACATGGAAGGATGCCCTTTTTAATCTCTTCCGTTATCTTCTTTAAAAGGCAGTTTATCATGGTGTGAAGAGAGCACCAGAATGAGATTATCTGGGATTGTTTCCCTGCCTCTCCACCTACTTACCTTGTGACCTTTAGGCAGGTAATGTCCTCTCAGGTTAAATGGGGATAATAATAGTACCTACCTCTTGAGGTTGTGCGGAGATATGAAATAATACAAAAATAAAGTGTTTAGCACAAATTACTTGGGTAAGTGCTTGCTAGGTACTTGTTTCTACTATGAGTGTGATTATTAAGATCAGAGGAGCAGGAAGGTACTACCAGACAGTCCTGGTCAGTCATGGGGTTCAGCTTAGAACAGGGAGCAAAGTGGGCCAAGAGGCAGAAAACAAAGAGGCTGAATTTAAAAGCGTAACTTGATCTCTATCTCAAATATAAAAAAAGAAGCTGGCATGATTGACCCCCAAATCTCTGTTAATACTTGAATTTGAAAATGTTCTGACACTATGTGGTCCATCTGTTCCCCAAATTTTGTCTGCGCCGGTGCAGCTTGTGGGATTTTAGTTCCCCAACCAATGATCAAACCCGGGCCCTCGGCAGTGAGAGCACAGAGTCCTGACCACTGGACCACCAGGGAATTCCCCCCATCAAAGTTCTCTTTAAAGGAGAAAATTACATCTGACTATTGCAGCATAGACTGTATAATTCTGAAGCTTTTCCTCCTCAATCTGCCTCACAAAGAACCTCTGGCAGGTTTAATACCAATGAAAATGTCATTCATGGGCATAACAATAGTTAAAAATAGAAAACAAAAGGGAAGGCAGTCTGTTGTCTCATAATATGCTAGTCAGCCTGTTAAGGTTTTCTGTGGTGTTTTCAATGTTAATTTGCATGCCAGTTTTAGAGAATAGTTGTTTAGGTAATTCTGGGAACTCATTTAAATTATTTCTTCTTACTTAATTCTTCTCTGAGATTTTTGGTCCAGGATCTAGATCCTAACTTCATAAATTACCACATTCAAAACTCAAAACAACATCCAAAGGAGAATAGTTGAGGGTTTGGCAATGCTCATAGGGATTGGTGTAATGGGTTTTGAGAACAGCGACTGTCAAAGTGTGGTCTGTGGACCGCATTCAGGGGGTTGAGTCAGAATTATCTTCATAATAATATTAAGATGTGATTTGCCTTTTTTATTCTCATTATCTCATGAGTGTATGGTGGGATTTTCCAGAGACTACATGATAGGTAGCCTGATGGCTCATAGAATATGAGCTTGTATATTTTTATGTTTTAAAATGTTTCCAGTCTTAATTTTTAATATGCTAAATGTTAGCTCTAACCCACGTTACAAAAGCTCCTTGGGGTCTTCAGTAAGATGTAGGCATGTAGAGGGGTCCTGAGAGCAAAAAGCTTGAGGGCTGCTGATCTAGAAGAAAAGCAAGGTCTCGTGGTGACCAAGTCTGTCTTGGGAATAATGACCAGCCCTTCTCCAGCTCTTCCGAAGACAGTCAAGAAGAATTGAGTTTAAATGACCACAGGAGAAAGTTAAAATTATCTGCTAAGAGGTGCTTCCTTCCTATTCGTTTCTGGAGACCTGTTAAATGCAGAGGAGAATTTCCTTCCGTGGCTCGAAGAAAACCCACCAATGATTTGGTTGAAGTGGTCACGATGTGGAAGGGTCAGAAAGAGGAAGCCCTGGGGAGCAGCACAGGGAGATGGCCCCGCCATGGGTTGTCACATTTTCTCAGAGATGGTTATAATGGAGTTGGGTCCTCTGAGAGACAATTCTGTGAGTGGAGTGCCCTAAACAGTCCTGTAATTGGAGTCACTCTGATATACAAGGACTCCCCAGGAGGGCTTTGGAATATCAGGTGCACACAGTGTAAGTTCCCCCACTCTTGCAGCCTCTGTTCGAGGTGATGTGGTAGTGGGACCCCTGCTTGTCAACCATCTGCCCCCTCAGATGGTGGTTGTATCATAAAGCGAGTGAGGAGGGTCAAAGTGTTACTTTCATGAAACAGCTCACTTTCTGCTGGTGGAATTCATCTTCATTGTGCTGTAAATTGTGACTGTTTTACCTTCCTCTTGCCTGGTTTATCTTCCAGTCACAGTTTTAGGTTCTCCTTAGCCAGGCACTACGCTGAAGGCTTTATGTACATGATCTAATTTAATCTGCAGGCGATCTCAGGAGGACACGGTTATTTTTGGTTAGTATTCCCACTTTGCGCTTAGGAAACTAGGACTCGGTGTTTGCAAGGCGTCCAGGTGACACGGCTGAATGAGGCCGAACCAGGACTCCCACCATTTTTGTGACTTCTCTCTACTGCATCACTAGATCCACAGTTTTATTTTGAGTTTGGTGTGGGGAGGGGTGGATTGAAGAGGGGAGATTACTGAGGCAAAAGGGAGCCTGAAGGAGAAAAAAGGCAAAGAGCGAGGAGATGGAATGGATCGGTGGTGAAGAACATGGACCCTGGAGCCAGACTGTCTTGGTTTAAATTCTTACCCTACCACTTGCTAGATGGGTGACTTCGGGCAAGTTACTTATTTCAGATTTTGAAAATTAAAATTTACTTTCAGAAAAGGTAGAATCAAGGCAGGAGTGTTAAAATCGTCAGTATAGGGTGATCTGTGTGCAAATTTTTGACCTGCTTTACATCCCTTCCGTGTCATTCTCAATATGGCAATGAGACATCCAAGGTTAGGACCACACATTTTCAGAAGGCGTGTTTTCATCACATCATTTTCTTTCCCAGAACGTGCTGCTTCTTTTTACAAAACGATCATGTTTCCGTAAAGAGGCGGATTTTTTTTTTTTTTAGGGGCGAGGTGGGAGAAAGCTGGGTATATGGGAAACATTCACCTGCTAGCAGTAATGAAGATCAAAAGGTGCATTATCAGCTCATTCATACCAGGCTCAAATTCATGAAAAAAGTTACAGCTGATAAGACGACTGAGCTCATGTGTGAAGAGTGAAACAAGTGTCCTGCACCATGCTTGTTAAAAAGCGCTCTGAAAAAGCATACGGGAGGAGTTCCTTGATAAGAGTGAATCCCCTGGTCTTCGTGAAACTGGGCAGAAGTCTCTTAGTTGCTTCCCCTAACTCTGCTGAGGGACTGAAAACTGGGCATTGTTTCTTAAGATGTGGTTTCAGGGCAGCTTCCAACTCAGCATTGTCCTCTGTTCCAGAACATTGTAAATACTCAGTTTGGTGGAGAGGGGGAAAAAACGTCATTAATGTGGGAGTCACATTCCCACATTATTTGTTATATTTATTAACATATTTGTTATATTTATTAACAAATCTTTTGCTCCAGAATATATTAGGCAAGCCAAAGGATGAATCACGTTGATTACTGCTTCTGGCTGTCAGCTTTGGACATCTCTTTTGGAGGCAGCCCTTGTATTGATACCCCCATCCCTGGCAACTGGAAGTGGTTTTATGTGTATTGTTCCCCCTCTAGTGGCCAGATTGGTTTTGATTTTTGCACAAATGATCTCTGGAGTTGGAGAACCTTTCGTTTAGGGGTGCTGTGGATTTGGGAAAGCCAGGGGGAGAGGATAAAGAAGAGTGTGCAAATCTTTATTCCATAGGAAAAAATTGTTCTAAAGTTTTTCTCCCGTCCAGTCCCTCGATTTTTAAAGAGCTGAGGGAGATGGAGACTGACCTGCGGAAGGGAGGAGATCTCTCATCTTTTCACTCTGATTGTTTTCTGAATTTCTACTGCCTTTATTAAGAATTATGTTATTGGGACTTCCCTGGTGGCGCAGTGGTTAGGAGTCCTCCTGCCAATGCAGGGAACGTGGGTTCAGGCCCTGGTCCGGGAAGATCCCACACGCTGCAGAGCAACTAAGCCCATGTGCCACAACTACTGAGCCTGTGCTCTGGAGCCCACGAGCCACAACTACTGAGCCCCTGTGCCACAACTAGTGAAGCCCGCGACCCTAGAGCCCATGGTCTGCAACAAGAGAAACCCACAATGAGAAGCCCATGCACCACAGAGAAGAGTAGCCCCTGCTCGCCACAACTAGAGAAAGCCCGTGCGCAGCAATGAAGACCCAGTGCATCCAAAAATTAATTAATTAATGTTTAAAAAGAAGTATCTTATTAATAACTCTCCATCAAGTTTCAATAGAAAAATATTTTTTAATTATAAGAGCAGTAAAATGCATAGGGTAAAACTAGAAACCCTAAAAAAATATTCAGAGTGTCCTTCATTCTGTGAGTTCTGGTCTTCTCCCAAGTCTGTGCCAGCAGGTAACTACTATCAACAGTACGTGTACCTTTCCAGGCTTTTTTCTATGCATTTAAAAACACGTATTGTACATGTGTCTATTGGTATATATTGAATACAGATGACTTATCAAAATATACATAGATGCACACAGAAATCACACACAATGTATTCAACTTATATTTGGTTTTCATGAAACAAAATCGAGTCATACTACAGATACTGTTCATTTAATATATTGTGTACACTCCATGAAAGTAATATATAGGTCTAGCTCTTTTTCAATAGCTGAATTAATGACATTCATTTATTTAAGCATTCCCTTATTTATGAATATTTGGGTTATTTTCAATTTTTACTGTTAAAAAATGTTCCAATAAACCTACCTGTACCTACTTATATCTCTGCCGGTTTGTGCAGATATTTTCTGTAGGACAAGTTCCTGGGAGTCCTGTGGAATAAAATATTCCTATGGAATAAAGATTTGCACACTCTTCTGATACAGGAGACAACTCCTGTATCAGAGCTTATGGTTATTTTAAATTGTGATGGATATTGACAACCCTCCTTTTTTTGGCTGTACCAATTTACGTTCCCACACACGGTGAATCTGCAGCTTTTTAACGCTATTTTTTCATCCTAAAACGAATCTGAGAACAACCAGGGTAGCTCAGTGTAGGAAAATTCTTCTGTAGGATTCAGGAATAGTTGTCAGGGGGGATGAATGAAATCAAGCGGAGGTCTTCATGTGGCCTCAGCACTGGAGCGTTCCCTGCTCTCTGTGGCTGAAATACAACCGGGCGGTATGCTAATCGGTCCAGTTTTGATGGCAGGTGAGTCCAGTCTGCAAAAATGATTCACTGTTAGTGGAATCAGTCTTGAGGAGTAAATTGTTTCCACTCCCCACCCCTGCCCACAATCCACAGTGACCTCTTTACTGCCTGTAATTTCCATGTTATTTTTCTCCTTGTGGCCTGGCGATCTGGAGCTCATCTCTGAGTTAATAATTCTGACCTTTCCTATGTATGGCTGGTTGCCCTTGAAAGTTAAAAAATCATAGTCTGAAGGTCAGACTATGACCTGCATGCTATCTAGCCTCATCAGCTTCCCCCTCCCCATCTCTCTACTCCATCTGATGTCCTCAGAGCTGGGCCCTGCGCCACGCCTGGCTTGTTGTGTTAGAAGTACCCTGGTGGTGGTGGGGGGGGGGTTGTCACAAATGCACTTTCCTGAGCACCCCAACCCCCCACCCCCGCCAGAAGACTGAGTGAATAGGGCTCAAATGAGGCCTGGGATTACATACTTCTCAAAATCCCCATTCTTACCTCCTGGGCCTCTTACCCCTTGGGAGCTTTAGTTGCATTATCTGTAAAATGAGGGCTTGAAGTATATCAAACTCTCTCCTGTAGGGGAAAGGAGGAGAGGAGGTTGTCAGGAAAATTCTGCCTGAGACTTTCGATTAGGAGAATTGCTCCGGGGAGTCACTAGTGTGTCCATTTTGGTGGAAACATTGGCCAGCAGATGGTGCTTCTGCTTTAGGCTCTATTTTTTGGCTCCCTTCTGGAATGACATAAAACCAGATGCAAGGAAGGCAAGACTGAAAAAAATGTATGTGCCTCTATTGGCATAGACCTGCGGTAGATCCCTCATTTCACAATCTTTAAGGACCCTTCACTCTGGAATTCTGTGACTGGGGTCCCTGGTGAAGTAAACCCAAAAGTGAAGCCAGCGACACAAAACTAAGCAGTAGCTTTTGCTTTATAGTACCTTTGTAAAACAATAACAACAGAAGGCTTTCCTTGGTACTGCAGGACCGAAATGATAGCTGGTATGTTGTTTTATAAATATTTATAAATGTAAAAAGAGCTAAATGACCTGAGTTTTTGACATTTGCTGGCATTGAGGAACTAAAGTCAGCCTGCTAGCAGCTGCACGATGGTGTGTGGCTTTTTGGTTACCCTTGGCACATGCTTCCTCTGTTGGGACCTGTGGGTTTTGCAATATGAACTTGGAGCTTTGGAGCTTTTTTGTCCCATAATGTCTATAAGACTCATAATCAAGTTGGCTTGGTGGTAAGGGATAAATTATTACTTACTGCTTTGTATGTCCTGAGAGTGTCACTATTTAAAAACAAATAAGCTGAAACTGCAATTGGAGAACGCCAGCTTAATTTCTTCTTAGTTAAGAAAAAAATGAGTAGCATTTATTATCACCATAGACCTTTTATGGCAGTGTCAGGGGAGATGGAAAAGGTGTCGAACGAGCCACAAAAGTATAGGTGTATTGGTAAAAAAAAAAAAAAAGTCTTTTAAAGGAAAAAAAATGTGAAACCATTTGACCTCTGTCCAGTAACAAATGCCTAATGAATACTTGTTGTGCCTAAACCGTTTTAACATGATAGGTGCCCAAAACTGCCTTATAAGTCTAAACTTTAAAAAACATATTTTTATCCGGTATCATCATGAAAAAGAAAAAACAAAAAAGAAAGACAAACTATACATTCATTCATAGCAAGTGAGAAAGAGACTCCTAAATCTTAAAAGGTAAAGCATAGGGTTAAAAGATGAATAAGTTCTGGGGATCTAATGCACAGTTTGTGATTATAGTCAATGGTACTGTATTATATACTTCGAAGTTGCTAAGAGACTAGATCTTCAGTATTCTCACTGCAAAAAAGAATTGGTATTTATGTGAGGTGATGGAGGTGTCAGCTAACACTATGTTGATAATTACATTGCAATATCAACACATTGTGCACCTTAATCTTACATAATGTTAAATGCCAATTATATCTCAAGTTTAAAAAAAGCAGAAAGTCTTAGAAAAGCCTAGATCTAAAAGGTACTGCAGAATGTTACCCATGTTTTTGAAGTGAATATAAAGTTACTATGAGGCACATTCATTTTTCTACAACCTTCTCATGTTAAAATATACTCTACAAAATACTAAACGTTAAATATTAAAATCATTTAAAGATATACTCTACAAAATACATAGTGATAATAATAATAACTGATTTAAATTGGAAAAATAGTAAAAACTGATTTGAATGGGAAAAAACCCTTTAAAAGTACCAAAATGTCCTTAATCTCCCGGAAGAATCATTATTCTAAGCACCTCTGTTTCATGGTGGGAGTTCTGCTTGAATTAGACCACAACGTCTACACCGTTTGATCATACTCTCCTTTGGTCATCCCTCCTATTATTCTTCTTTGTATGTTGTCATCAGAATGGCCAGAGCTTGTGTCTGAAGTGGGAGAATATATTTGGCAAGATGCTGATGTACTTTCTGGCAATAATTCCAGCCTATGTGATGTTCTTTGTCACCTTTTTTGGGGTACAATCACTTGAGAACAGGGTGTTCTTTTATGAGACTTTAAATTGGTTTTTGATGGTCAAATAGTCAAAGAAGCATGGCTGAAGACTAAAGCAGCATCACATACATTCCTTTACACTGGGAGTATAGTGCGGCAAAATCACGTTTATGTGGAAGAAGAAGCAAAATGAAGCACCTCAGTGAGTTTTAAAAAGATATCTTTATTTATTTTTATTTATTTTTGGCTGCATTGGGTCTTAGTTGTGGCATGCGGGATCTTTGTTGCGGTGCACAGGCTCCTCTCTTGTTGTGGTGCACGGGCTCCAGAGCGCGTGGGCTCTGTAGTTGTGGCGCGTGGGCTCTGTAGTTGTGGTGCGCGGGCTTAGTTGCTCTGCGGCATGTAGGGTCTTAGTTCCCCGACCAGGGATTGAACCTGGATTGGAAGGTGGATTCTTAACCACTGGACCACTAGGGGGGGTCCCACGAGTTTTTTTTTAAAGCATGTGCAATTTGAGGAAATAAACCCCTCCCCCCGCAAACTTGTAAAAGTTTTGCATGTGAGAGCCTTGTGTCCTATAGGCTGTTTCTCTCACAGTATTTAGGATATGGTGCCTCAATACATCCAGCTGTATACTCCAGAAACTGCAGTGTCATTCTTGAGCTCTCCCTGTCTCTCATCTCCCATATCTAGCCCATCTCCAGGTCCTGTCACTACTGCCTCCTAAGTACCTCTTTGAATGTACTTTTCCCCATTTTTAATAATCCAAGCTGCATATCTCTCCTGGACAAATACAAACCATCTCCTAACTGGTCCACCTGAATCTTCTCTCACAACTCCCTTCTGCCCTCCAACCCAGGTCGGGTGTCCCCATTACAGTCAATTCCCTTTTTTTTTTTGGCCATGCCTTGAGGCATGTGGGATCTTAGTTCCCCAACCGGGGATCGAACCCATGCCCCCTGCTTTGGGAGCGTGGAGTCTTAACCACTGGACCGCCAGGGAAGTCCCTTTTTTTTTTACTTTTTGAAATATAAATAATATCATGTACCCATTCTGCTCAAACTCTACCAGTGGCTTTCCATGTACTTTCAGGAAGAATATTAGCTTGGGCTACTCTGACAAAATACCATAGACTGGGCTTAAACAACAGACATTTATTTCTCACAGTTCTGGAGGCTGAGAAGTCCAAGATCAGGGTACCAGCTGTTCAGTGTCTGGTGAGGTTCTCTTCCTGGCTTCATAGACAGTTGTCTTCTCCCTGTGTTCACATGGCTTTTCTGTGGTGTGTGCTAGTGGAGAGGGAGAGATACAGAGAGATGGAGAGAGGGCGAGGGCGAGGGAGGGGGGAAGGGGAGGGGAAGAGAGAGAGAGAGAGAGAGAGAGAGAGAGAAAGAGAGATTTCTCTTCTTATAAGGGCACTAATCCCATCATGAGGGTCTGACTCCTTTGAGCTCATCTAAAGTTAATTACCTCCCAAAGAGTTCTACTTCCAGATAATATCACATTAGGACCTAAGGCTTTGATGTATGAATTTGGGAGCAGGGGGGAGGGATGCATTCGGTCCATAACAAACATAAACCATAACATGGTCTGTAGAGCTTGGTGTTCTTAAAAGGATGAGACTCAAAAAGATGACACACAGAAATAACACAGCACAAGGCAGCACATGGTAAGAGCAATGTGAATGGTCAGAAATTACGCGGGTGAAGGCTTTATGTGGTTACAGCGTGTCGCGGTTACAATGTAATCATTGTGATCCCTCAAAGCATCATCAGCATCACCTGGCCACTTATTAGAAATGCAGATTGTCAGGCCCCACCCCAGATCTACTAACTCAAAAAACTCTGACTGACTCAAAACTCTTGTTTTGACAAGCCCTCTGGGTGGTTTCGATGGGTGCTGAAATTTGAGAATATTGGTGTAGTGAATGCTGTGTGCTCTGCGCACATCCCTCCGAAGGCTTGAAGGATTTATTCCTCGGCCGCTGAGAGTGCTATCAGCTCCCTTTCCACAGGCGGTCTGCGTCCAGTGACTGGCTGATGCAGGACTATAAAGGCTCTGCCTCTCACTACAGCTAGTAGAGGCAGCCCTGAAAGGCCACCCCAGCCTCAGGGCTCCTTGTGGGTTGGCTGTGGTCTTTGTTGAGATTTCATTACAGCCCAAGTTCTACTTTGCCCATCCCGCTTCCTTCCCTTCCATTCGATCACAGGTGCTAATCCCAGCGGCATCCCCTGCTAATCTTCCTGCACTCCAACCTTCCTCTGAGTGTGCTCTCCAGGGAACCCAAACACGTGCCTCACAGAGGAAGTGGGATTTGAGTTGAGACTTTCAAGAAGGATGGGAAAGAAGTCACTAAGCAATGAAGGGAGGGGTGGAAGGGTGGGAGAGGGGAGTTGTCCTGAAGGAGGAGAGCAGCATCAGCAGAACTTCCCCCAAGGCCTGATGAGGAAATGGAGAGCTACCCAGAGGGACTATAGGTCATAGAATGAGAAGTGAGCAGTGGGGGTTTGCTGAAAAGCTAGACTGTGGAAGGCATTAAGGTGCTCCCATAAAGAATTTGGACTTCATCCTAAAGATGTCAGGTTCATCACACTATATAGTTCATTCACTCAGTGATACCCACTAAGTATCTAGAGATTACTAGTATTAATACTACTAGTATTAATACTACTAAGTATTAAGTAGCTAGAGAGAAACTGGTGAGCAAAATTAGATCTGGTCCCAGTCCTCAAGTCCAACAGAGGAGCTAGGCATAAATCCATCACACAAATGCCAAATTTGTACACACATACCAAATTAAAGTGTTTCGAAGACTTAAGAAGTATAGACATAATGTGTAGACCCTTGAGACCCTCTCACTCTAATTTTTTTCCCCTTATTGGACTCTAAACACTTTGGGAATGAAGATGGCTTTTGGTCTCTATTTCTCCAGAATGTAGCATAGTAGGTGCTTGGAAACATTTGCTGAATTAAATATGAATTCAGGGACTTGACTTCACACCACCCAGCACATACTAGATACTTGATAAATGTTTGTGAATGAATGAATGAATTGAATTAATGAACAAATAACAGTTGTTTAGATGAGTGGGTGGATCAACCAGAACCACTTCCCAAGTACTGGTCTTGGCGAAGAAAAATAAGGACCAGGTGTCATGTTGTTTTTAAAGCTACACTGATTTCATTTTAAGAACTGCTGAGAGATTTTAAGGGGTATGTGTCCCCCTTCCCTGTGCCTTCTCTTTCTGAAAGGGTAGTGATACTAAATATTAGGTTATTGTAAGTTCTCTCACTAGCCAAAAAAAAATCAACAATTTAGTAGCTAAAATGGTCTTAAACTAGTCAAAAATTTGGGAGCAATTTCTGCAGGGCAAGTTAGGGTAGTGGGAGGTCTGGTGTTTGTTGAAGATCTAGGATTAGTCTTTGAACCATGCTTATTTCCACCCTCAAAAGAGCGGAGAATGCATTCCGATGAGTGTACAATTGGGGGAGGAGGTGTGGGGAAGAGGTAGGTTGGTTACTGCAGAGGAAAGGGGAAAGAGTTTATTTTTAAGTCTTGGAGAAAGCAGGAGAAACAGATTGGCAAGCAAGCAGACACTTCCAAAATAAACAACAAAAACAAACCCACTTTGCCTTGAGGGTAAATGGAAGCTCTAATTGAGGGAATTCAATTATATTTAAATACAGGCTAGGAGAACTATGTCTTAGATTTGTTTGGAGGCCCTTTTCTGTGTCTGCCTACTATGTACAAATGCTTTGAGCTGGTGGTAGGTTAGAAAAAGAAGACAGAAGTGGTCTAGGGATGGAGGGAGGGTGGAGGGTGGGCTGGTCAGAGAGGGACATGGTGAGCAGAGGCCATGGGACATGTGGGGTTGGAATCAGTGGCATCAGCACTGTGTAACTGGCTGCCCTTATAAACAGGGAGCATTGAGTATGTCTGGACCAGACGACTAACCAAAGTTAGCAGAGCAGTACACAGCAGGGATGGTATTGTGGTAGATCAAGTAATTTGTATTTTCCCAGTTCAGCTGTGGAGATTTGGCAGTGAGGACAAGGCTGGGCAGGTGGCCGAAGGAAGATGAATGACAAGGAGACAGCAGGCTGATGGAAGTGCTGGCTAGCCAGCTAGCAGCAAATAGAAATAGGAGAAGGGGGGAAGGAAGGAAGAAGAGACAGGGAAAAAAACAGAATATATTACTGGCTGTCTTGTTATTTTAGCTGCCTAGTAGCCATGTAAACAAGCAGCATAGGAGATGTCGTGGTTGGGAAGGGGAGGGTGAGAGGGCACATGGCTTTTCAAGGTGGACCTCGGAGTGAGAAGATGAGTGAGAGATGAGGTGGAGAGGGGGGCAGGGGCCTTCTGGTCATCTTGAGAAGTTTGGGCTCTGTCCTGAGTGTGATGAGAAGTCACTGAAGGCTTTAAAGGCAGAGGATGCACTGTGGGGATGGTGAGGCCGAGAGGCTGTTGCCGGGAAGAAATGATGGAAGCATGGCATAAAACAATAACGGGGCAAACCGGAACAGATTTGAGAGATGTGTAGGGCAGGGAATTTATAGGACTTGGTGACTGATTGGTTATGGAGAGGAGGAGGTAGAGGTACGGATGACTTGTAGCTTTGGGCAGTGAGGCAAAAACTAAGGCCATTAACCGACTAACAATATATACAAAACTAGCAAGGCTTTTTATCATCCCAGGGAAATCCCAAGTAGTTATAAAGTAAAAGGGAGCTCCAAGGATGTTCTTCAGATTCTGTTCATAATTTGGCTATAATTAAATGATCAAAGACAAGTATCCTTTTATTTAATTGATTAACAGAACTCCTTTGGGAGCTTATTCTAATACTTCCATAACATTTACCACCAAGAAAGACTTACCATTATATGGACTCTAAATGAATCTTGACTATGATAATATGATAACGTGTGCGTTCGGTTCTGTGTAGCAGAGTGTAAACCCAGAAATATGCCTGTAATGATAACCAAATTTATATAGTACTTTATAGCCTATATAAATCCATTATTTTATGTGAGTCCCTTAACAGCCTTACCAGGGAAGCTAGTTTCTTCCCTCCCTTTATAAGCATCGAGGCCAGGACAGCTTATGGGAAATCCACAGGCAATATGTAGAAATATTTAAAAGTTATAAATCAAGTTTGACAAAAATGTCTTCATAGCCACAAGAATGGAAAACATGTATAAAGTTAGGGTTTTTATATGAGTGAAGTTGGCAAAATATCACATGTGACTAAATTTAATTATCTTTGCTCATTCCTGGGCATCCAACTGAGTTGGCAATGTTTGGATGAATAATAAAATAATGAACTATGTGATTCATAATTTTTTACATATTTATGCCAAAAAATAATTCTTCTTATTGTCCTTTCAGTAAAATCATAAATTGTGCTGTTATAAACAAGATTTTCACATGGTTGATGTTCTGTTAACAATGATACCAAATGAGACCATCCTTTCTGAGTTATTGTAGCTCTTTGTTTTTTGCGGTACGCGGGCCTCTCACTGTTGCGGCCTCTCCCCTTGTGGAGCACAGGCTCCAGACGCGCAGGCTCAGCGGCCATGGCTCACGGGCCCAGCCGCTCCGCGGCATGTGGGATCCTCCCGGACCGGGGCACGAACCCGTGTCCCCTGCATCGGCAGGTGGACTCTCAACCACTGCGCCACCAGGGAAGCCGTATTAATGTCATTTTAAGAAAGCTTTACTCCGCTGAAACAGAGTTGAAAATAAATCATGAAATTTACTTATCATGTCCAAACATTGTAATGATATCATATCTGATGAATTATCATTGCAGAAAATATATTAATTATAAACTGCTATCACTTATGTTGTCATTTTAACTCTCTTCAATGTTATGAGAAGAACTAAGTAATGTGAAGTAATGTGAAGAACCAATATCAAACCTCTAGACCCACACATTTACAAATGTAAAATTAATATGAATTGCTTAATATTGCAAAATACTTCTGTCTCCATGTGCAACTGTAACGAATACTGTGCTGATTCGTGAGGAACCACACAAATCACTGGAACCACAAACTTGAACAGAAAGAGAGGCAAGAAAGTTGATATTCAATACTACAAGGAAACATTACTTTGTTATTTGAGAATTGCATTCATGCTGTCTGAGAGGAAGGATCTGACTAATTAATCCATCCATGTTCTTACCAAATTAAGCACTCCTACTGTTCAAAATCTCACTGGTCTCTGATAGTGGTGATAGCCACAAAAAAATCACAACCTTAGACGCGGTCATGTTTTGTTTTGAGGACATAAAGCAAGTGGAGAAGAATTTCCTTGGGATCTGAGAGTGTTTATTCGTGAGAGCAACGTTCACAGTTACAGGTTACCAGTTTCCAAGTGAGAGGCACCCGTATCTTCTTGTTTCATTTTCTTATGACAGCTTTATGGAGATATAAATCATGTAACACGACAGTCATCACATGAAAGGGGTTTTTAGTATATTCACCCTAAAAAGAAACTCTGAACCCATTAGCAATCACTTCCTATACCTCCCTCTCCACCAGCCCCTGGCAACCATTAATCTACTTTATGTGTCTATAGTTGCTTATTCTGGACATTTCATATAAATAGGATCATACAATTTGTGGCTGTTTGTGTCTGGCTTCTTTCATTTAACATAGTATTTTCAAGGTTTATCTATGTTGTGGCATGTGTCAGCACTTCACTCCTTTTCCTGGTTGAATAATACTCTGTGATATAGATACCACATATTGTTTATTCATTCATCAGTCAGTGGACATTTGGGTTGTGTCTACTTTTTCGCTATTACCAATAATGCCACTATAAAGATTGCATACAGTTTTTGGTGGGACATGTTTTCGTTTCTCTTGGGTCTATTACCTAGGAATGGAGTTACTGGGACAGGTGGTTACTCTATGTGTAACATTTTAAGGAACTAACCAAATGGCTTTACAAAGTACTTGTGCAATTTTACAACTCTACCAGCAATATACGAAGGTTCTAATTTCTCCACATCCTTGTCAACAGTTGTAGTTGTCTTTTTGGTTATAGCTGTCTTAGTGCTGCATCATTGTTTAAACGCTTTACAAGTGTTAACTTATTTGATTCTCCCAAAAATGCTGTATCCAGAAAAGGGAATTCAGAGTCAGAGGTTCAGTAACTTGCTGAACACTAACACACTGGAGAGGAATATGTAATAAGGAATATGTTACACAGAGAACATTATTTGAACACTCAAGGGAATGAAAACAACTTTGGGAGATTTTTTCCCCCCTTTTTAAATGAGATCTTCCTGAGTTTAAGATAAAATCCTCTGTTCTATGCAAATTAGTCTACCGTTGATGTACTTAATCCACTCCTGCCTTATGCTTCAGAGTTAGGCAGTATTGGGGCTTAATATTGAAAACAGGGAGGGAGAAAAATAATCTCTGAATATTCATTTCAATTAAGGCAAAATTTTCCATTTAGCCAAGAACAAAATCTATCAGCCACTGATATTTTGTGAATATTAATTTTAAATTTAAAAACATTAATTTAAAAAAGATTTGAAAAGTTTTGTCCTCCAAGTATGATCTTTATTATTCTTGGGCCAAAACAGTTTCCAAGGTACACGTTTCCACATTCTTAGTGAATTCAGTGGAAATTGACTTCAGAGCCATTTTTATGTTTTAATTCCATGAAGACACATAACACCTTTTAAAATTCTAATTTTATACTAATTTATAATTGTAAAAAAGTTATGTTTTTTATATTAGGATAATAGTCAAGCAGAAGTATATCTTTTAATGTTTGCTCTCAAAAGTAGAAGTGTCAACTTTCTTAGGAACATGGCAATTAAGTAAATGCAGTTAACTCACTACCTAGAAAAGACTTGGAAGAGTCTTCAACTCTTTCTTTAGGAATCTTATTTCCAGGCTACATTGCTATTTAAGAATAAACTTGTGGGGCTTCCCTGGTGGCACAGTGGTTGAGAGTCCGTCTGCCGATGTAGCGGACGCGGGTTCATGCCCCGCTCCGGGAAGATCCCACATGCCGCGGAGCGGCTGGGCCCGTGAGCCATGGCCGCTGAGCCTGCGCATCCGGAGCCTGTGCTCTGCAACGGGAGAGGCCACAACAGTGAGAGGCCCGCATACCGCAAAAAAAAAAAAAAAAAGAATAAACTTGTGTGTGAGTACAAAAAACTCCAAGGGTCTATATTCAGTGAGTTCTGTCTTGGAAGAGACATCAAGATGGAGGATGCTGCTCGTGTCCTAACTGGAGTATTTCTGATACACAGACGGTGATATTCAATAGATACGGAGCACAAGGAAGAAGGAAAGGGTATCTGGAACATCAAACAGTGAGCCACTCATGTTCCTTCTGACCATTTCCTTATTGCCTCTTAAGTAGCTCAGTTACTAGAAGCCCCTGTGAGGAGGAGAAAGGCCATTTTAAAATGAGAGATACAAGCTGCCTTACAAAAAGCAGGACTGCTTCAGAGAAATCAGTTATAGAGGAAGGCTGGCAGGGAGAAATGATGAGTTTGGAGGAAAAATTCATTCTGTTTTAGACACTGCACATTTGTAGTTTGGGGCATTTTATGTGTACTCTACTATCATCTATTCACATGGAACCATTCCTGATAATGTTATGTGAATACGCAAACCCTAACATAGTTATTATTTTAACAGTTTTATTGAGATATGATTCACATACCATACATTTCATTCACTTAAAATGTACAAGTATCCTACTTATGATATCATACAGGAGTAGAGTGTTATATATAACATGGGTCCCTATGATATGACTTTGAAAGCACAGAGTCTCCTGGTGGTAGGGTCTAAATATACTAGAAAAAGAAATAATAGATTTTTGCCTCTCCAGAAGTTTAAATTGAATTATAAAACTCCCATCACCTTTGGTGGTGTTGACAGGGTTATTTTCATGTCGTTAATACATGAAGTGAGGCTGTTTGAAGCATAACTTCACAAGCCTTGAAGTACAGCAGGTATATAGCAAAAATTTTACAATTTGTTTCCTTTTATGACTTTTTGTTATACGTGGAAGTCATTCTCATGGTTATATTTTTCACTATTGGTGATAATCATTAGGGTTTTAGCAGGTGATAATTAATCATGCCGTTTTCCTTGATATATTTAGAAACAGATGAGAAATAAACTGCTGGAGTCATACAGAAATGAAAATACCAGCCTTATTACTGATAAAATTGACTGGAAAGGAAGGTTTAGGTATTCAGCCATCAGGGTTTCCTTGGATCACTGATTAGGTTTGGTGCTAGTACTAGAAAGTTCAAAATAACAGTGGCATAAATGACGAAGACACAGTTTCTCACCGAATAGTCCAGAGGTGTCAGATCAGGGCTGGTAGAGTGTTGGACAGTGTACAGCCTCCAGACTCCTTTCAATTTTGCTGATTTGCTATGTGTGGCTTCCTTCTCCAAGGTTATTTTGGGGTATGGCATGGATGCTTCAGCTCCAGTTATCATGTATACATTCCAGCCAAGAAGAAAAAAGAGTGGGATAAGGGAAGGATAGCTCCACTTAAGGGCACAACGTTTTCCCTCATATCCCACTAGCTATGACATAGTCCCTTAGCCACATCTCACTAGGAAAAGTGAGCATTCTCGGCAGTCATGTACCCAGCTAAAAACCGAGAATTCTATGATAGAAGGGGAGAGAGAGTGTTGCTGGACAATCTGTAGTCTCTGCCACATTCCTAAGTTACAACCACTGGGCTCCCCTACAGTGAGGGGCAAGCTCCTTACCACAGAGCAGAGACTGACCCTGAGGGTGAGCTGCTTGTAAGAGGGGAACCCAGGAAGGGCTGAGCCAAACACGCTCGATTCCTCCTCATTCTCGTCCACTGCGAGGCCAGACACGCTTCTGCTCTACTTTTCCTTCCTCACTCGTGTTTGGCTTTTCTAAGGGGCAGTACAGTGAGCTGTCATAAGGCAGGAACGCAGCACATGATTCAGCACCACAATAACAAGGTTTCCTTAATTTCCCATTATCCAACCTTTCTTTGTCTTCACTATCCAGCAGATTAAGAAATCTTCCTGAATAGTCATAAGAGAGCTCTTCTTCTGGCACAATGTCTTTGGCTGCAAAAAGTGCCAACTTTGGTACCATCGAGTTGACTCGGACAGGAATCATCAATAGGTTTGGCTCACAAGAATGGTTAAGGAATCTTCCAATATTTCCTATAGAGGTAGGATCAATGAACGTTTCCATTACCTGCCCATTATAAACATGCTCCCTGACGGCTATAATGTAATTCGAATCGTGTATTGTTTGTAACTGAATTCTTCTCTGTACTTCCGGGAATCCTAAAACCTCGCCAGCATATTCACAGACAAACCGTCCTTTTGGTATAAAGTCCAAGGTACGAAGTCCCCAGCCTTTGCGATCTGTCTTGAACACCTGGAGGTGGAACTGCAGACCCCGCTGGACCACTCTGTTCCTGCAGTGGTCGCTGCACTGACACAGGACATTGCATTCGAAAACTGGCTCAGCGCACTTTGCTTCTGATCCTATGTGTCTGAGGCATAAATTATCATCATAGTTCTTCTCACGACGGAGACAGGAGCAAGTTCCAGGAAGGCAGGGAGTTTTGAGACAAACGCATCCGGGAAAGGTTATCAGAGTGGGATCAGTGTCTCCTCCAGGCCCGGCTACATGATCAGGAGTATACTGCAAAAAACAGAAATACTGTTAAGTCAGCACGGCAGGTCATATATCTCATCTGTATTCCAAGCAGCTTTTGGCTGAGACAGTTTCTAATTCCAACAAACAGAATGAAACAAAAATGACAAAATGCAATATATTACAATATTGCCTGAAAACATCTCTCTCCAATTTAAAAACCAGGGTTAATTTTTAGATTTAAAATTTGGTGGTTTCCTTTTAAGCAGTGGAAAAATTTATGTATTTTTCTCTTATCAGATATTGAAAAATTTGTAATCCATTTTGTTTCCCTGTTCGCTTTAGGTGTCAGGAAAATCGGTGCCGAATTTAGGTTTTGAATGCAGTTATGTGTTTTCTCCTTGGCTTTTACCTCTTTCACATTTATCTGATAATACAAATGCATATATGTAGTTACCTCAGATCCTTTTTGGGGATAAGAAAGTCATAAATGATAAATCAATGAAAAATGGCCTTTGGGAGAGAGTCTTCCATTGATTTTTTAAAAGAATTTTTAAATTTGAAGATTATCTGAATTCTTATTTATTCTCTCATGTTTTTAAAAAATGCTATTACCTTATAGTTCTATTTGAGTCTTCACAAAGTTAAAAGCAGAAATTTGGCAAAAAACTTGCAGAGATAATTCCAAAAATTGTCACATAATATTAATAGATATTGAAATTTATTGTAGATATATTATGTACATGTAAAGAAATCCTGTTCTTATTAAGTGTGAAAGGGAGAATACAAAAAACTTTCTGTCTTTTACATGTACCTGTATTTTCAAAATGTTACATTTATAAAATGTTATGATAAAGAAGTCTTAAGTCTAAAGTGTCTCTGTGAAACCTGACCTCTGGTTATTTCCTCACTGGCAGAATGAAGCATATTCTCAAACCCTGAAGATTACAGTATCTCTCATGAGCCCAGCATATTTCTTCATGTATAGAACAATTCATT
This sequence comes from Tursiops truncatus, assembly GCF_011762595.2. Taxonomy (NCBI): domain Eukaryota; kingdom Metazoa; phylum Chordata; class Mammalia; order Artiodactyla; family Delphinidae; genus Tursiops; species Tursiops truncatus. Next base: position 91,061,329 of record NC_047043.1, on the reverse strand, counting down.
TATTTATACTTGTTTTGTCCCAGAAAGGATTTAATGAAGCTTACAAAGAGGGAAGATAAATGAACAATAGGTAAGGAAAGTAAGGTGAAGGGAAAAATAAGTCGAGAGAGCTTAGACACACTAAGTGTGCAGCAGAAGTAGACTGGACATTTGGCTCTGCCCAAGAACCACCACTGCAAAGAGGGAAATATGATTAGATGTATGGCTTGTACTGTCTGTAAGGAATAATCTCACTGTTCAGAAGCATTGACTGTTTCTAGTAGGGAAATGGGAGAGAAATTTGACAAATGAGTCTGTCTAAACCATTCTTTTCCAGGACGCTGTTTCATGGGCTGTTTTTCATTTCATTCATTCCGACCCTCAATAAAGGCTGTTGGCATCCTGCCACATGAAGTCAGTAAGAGCAGTTCTGCAAGAGACCAGTCGACAGAATTTAGCATATCCAGAGGAACGTCAATTATTAGCCTTTCAGTCAATTATCCATTAACATTGTGTCAATACTTTTAGAAGAAGTATTGAGCAGCATGTAGTTATACTCCCTGTGGAGGCCTTGGTGGAGCTATGCAGTTAGGTGCAAAATCCTATACTTTAAAAAACCCTGAGCTAGCGAGGAAGGATTGACATCCTTCTGTGAAAGGGTGGTGAGTGGGCGTACCTGTGGGGGAGGGGGAGAAGGCCAATACTGCTTAAAAAGTGATTTGGGGGTGGAGAGTGGAAATAGCTTCTCCTGTTTGTGTCGGTTCTTACAGCTTTAGCTTAGCAGAGATGTCATAAAAGGATGAAGGATGGCTTAGAAAAAGATGCCCCATCAGTCAAATTCAATGACTGCTGTCTTTTACAGAATCTACTTCCAGACTTTAAGAGTCAACTTAGAAATGCTTACTGAGACATTTTAAGAAGTGCTTGTAAAATGAAGATTTTACTACCACTTTGTTAAACTTTTCATGAAGAATTCTTTTCACTTGATTTGTTCTTAAAGGTGCATAAATTTTAATGTACTATAGAAATCATTAAACTCTAAGGTGATTTATTTATTTATTTTTTGATGCAGATAACCACTTTTAAAATAAGCTCTGATTTACTGTAGTTTTCTAACCAGGAGAGCATATTATTCCTTGTTGAACTTATTTGCATATGGATAAATACTTTCTGGAAAAAATACTATTATTTGCTTATTTTTACTTTTACATTTAAAATAAGATTTTGGAGAATCTGGTGATACATTTTTTAAAATTCTTCAATTTAAACTTTTTGCACAATCTCAGATCCTTTAGAGACTTAGATTACAAATGGTAGCTGATTCCAAATGAGCTGCAAACACCGTCCAAAGGTAATAGAGACTTCTGGATAATCTTCCTGTTTAAAGAGAATATATTTTCCCCCTTGATCGATGTAATCATTGACCCTGATACCAATAATAATCACAAATCATTTTATCTCTATATGTTTCCACTTTCTCCTTCGTAAAAAGGTTGGTTAAATACCATTCCAAAAAGATATTTTACCTGATTTAGAAAAATGGCTATACTAAAGAATAGTCTTTTGAAAACTGTGGTCTGATTTAACATATCATTATGTAATCATCTATCTTTTCAGGTATCTACATATTGAAAAGTTAATTATATTTTTCAGAAATAATCTGACATTTTATTCAAATATTTATATGCCATATAAACTTAAATTCTGCGTTTCAGAAAGCTAATGTTAAGTGTGTTACAAATTAGGAATCAGCTGGCATCAGCTTAAATACTGCCCATTTGTAACACTCTTTCCATAGTCTGTACCCTACTCCCTGGTACAAAGCCCAGGACCAAACTGATCCAAAAAGGGTGTTACCCTGAGGGGTTTTTGTGCTTACCCTAAGCCAAGGAGAGATCAAATCCTGGACATGTTTTAAAATCTATGCAGCATCTATTCTTCTTCTGATGAAAGCATCCTGAGTCTTCCCAGGGGAACCCTTCTCATTCTTGTCTTAATGGTTTGCATGGGGCTTCAGGTTGGGTGGGCCCTAAACCTGGCTAATCAGAACATCGCTTGCTCTTTTCAACAGTATTTTTGGTTCATGGATGGGCACAGGACATAAGCCAGGTCAATGAAATATAGTTCTGGGACTCCTGCTGAAAAAATTAGGGAAGAGGCATTCTTTTTCCACTGGGTTTGCTAAACTACAGAGTATCCATCAGGCATTCCCAAGTTGTACGACACACATAAGACCTACTGAGTGTGTGGCCCCCCACAGGAAAGGGGAGCAGGGGTGCGAAGCAGGGAGGTGGTAGAGAGAAATATCTGATGACACCTTGAGAGTTCCTGGATCCAGAGATGCCTACAGTTAACAGTCTCGGACTCTGCTGTTATATGAGGAAATTCCTTCCCTTTTTTGCCTGAGTCAGTTTGTGTTGTATTTATGTTTCTTGCAAACAAATGAGTCTTGACTAATAAACCCAGGGTGGAAGCTGAGAATGGTTCCAGGAAATGGCTGGAAAATTTAGTCAAAGATATAAACGGCTAATGAGCAATGAGGTCTCCAACCGGGAGGTGAGAATGGAGCAAAGCGTGAAGGAGGCTAGCCAGGAAAACTGTGACTGTGGCCTGAACACTGGGCAAGCAGTGGAGAACGTCTTAATGCAGAACATGGAATGTCCTAGAGGAGACACATACAGGACTAGGATCTTATTAGCACTGTGACCTTACAGCGAGTGACTTGCTAAAGTATGTGTTGGCAACTATAAAAGAGGGACACTACCTATATCTGAGGGGGGAAAGGTTCTCAAGAAATTTAATGAACATAACACTATACTCTGTGTGGGCCACTTTGTACTTTTAAAATAGTAACTTTCTTAAATTCTTCTAGATATTATTTCGAGATTTTATATTTAAAACATCATATATTTCTGGCACATTAAGCTCTCTAAACATTCCCTTTCTATTTCTCTTACAGGTTTCTGTGAAGGAAATAAATGTGAGAAACCACGTACAAAGCTTTCTCTAGTGGCTGGCACATTAAGTGTTCAATATGAATTATGCAGGCTATCTAGTAGGGTGGTGAAAAAAATAGGTTTCGAGTTAAACTTCTCAGGTTTAAACATACTCAAACCAAACTTATGTTTGGAAAACCGTATGATTATAGTCCTACCTCCATTATTTATCCATCTTGATGGGGGGAAACTGAGAGTTGACCCAGCACAGACTGCTTTCAATCATCAGTAAATATTACCTTATTGTGTATTGTATGCACATGCTGGGATTTAGAAAGAACAACTCAGAAAAATACAAAGGAGGACATGAAGAATGGGATTTTTATCATTTTTTCAGTAGTCATAACAAAAGCTTTACTTTTTCCTGGTATGTATCAAAGTGCAAAATTGATCATGTAAGAGTTGAGAATAAATACAAAACGATCAGTGCAAAATGCACTAGAAACCAGATCCTTGAAGAACTGGATGGAGACTTCACATTTTGTGACAGAAAACTTGAGAATTTTTTTATAAACTGTGGTCACCCAAGAAGCCAAAATGTAAACAGAGGACAGCATGTTAAAGTGCAATTATATTGTACCTCCTTGGCTACAATTAATTTCTCCCTTATCTGAAGTAGACCTGCACTTATTAATAGTATGAACTTTGGGATCTAAGTGGCATAGACTGTTGGGCTCTAAGTGTGTAGGTCCAACCTTTCTACCAAATGTCTTAAGGAAAGGCATGGTCAGGAGGTTTGGGGTATGGAGTGGTGATAGGGGTTGGGTTCCTATCCATAGTACTACGCACAGAGCAGGGGGCTCAGGAAATATTATTTGATTGCTTAACTGAAGCTCTTAATAATTTTTGATTGGAAGACTAACTTTTCTGAGTCACATTCTGTACCAAAACCCCAGAAACTGAAACATGACACCACAATATTCTGGGCTTAAAGTCTAGGCCTCAATTCTGAATTTTAAGGAAGTGCTGTGGAAATCTTCATTCCATTTTTGGTTGTTTTGAAACACCAGCTACAAGAATCTTTGTACTTGGCCTCTAGCCCCATGAGTTTGTTTTTGCTCCAAGCAGCTATTAGGAGACTGTGAGCCAGACAATTCTTGTCAAGGTCATGTTGAGACCTTAAAAAGGATATTTGAAGCTGGTTTCAGAAACCTGAAAAATGGCTAGATCCAACTCTTAGTTCAAGAAAATCAATCGGTTTATTTTCTACTTGTCTTTTGACCCCGATGGCATTATGATGTGCTTGTTTCCGATCTGAACATTTGAATGTTCTTTTTGCCTTTTCATACAGGACCCAAAGGCAAACTAGACACAAAGTTATTTTTACTCTTTTTCACGCCTTAATTCTTATGTGTGCACATGCCTGTGAAGGCAGGGTTTGGGGCAAGCAAGCTGTTTTGACCTTTTGTAAGACTGGTATTGTGCTCCATGAATATATGGAAGCAAACTAGTTGAAGGCCCTTTTAGGCATGTTATTTACGTGTTTCAATCATGTTTTATCTTCTTGGTAAGACTATAAGCTCCTTAAGGAATGGATCCTGTCTTCTATTTGTAACTCTAAGTCTACCTAGAGCTGTGCATACAGCCAGGAAGCTAGAACACTGTGGGATTGAGTCTTAGTCTCCTGATTTTCATTTATGCCCATCAACTATAGGTATAAGGGATCAATCACAAGGCTTCCTCTGCCCCCCATATAGTGCTTTCCATATGCTCTTGTAAGCTCACATGGCACCATCTTATCTTCTATGCCTAGCTTAACACAGTGCCAGGCACGTTATAGGCACTCAATTATCTTTTGAAGAAAGAGAACATATGTCAGTGTTTTAGACCAGGCATTCAGCAATGTTTGGTCTTCAATAAGCTTTTAGGGATCAGTGTTCAATATGGCGCTAGCCACCTGTATTATTAATGATAAACTGCCTAATGTAGTTTGAGGAAAACTAACCATTTCTAACATTAATAGCCTGCTCTACTCTTTGAAAACTGCTGAATGTGTCCTCTTACTTGATTTTCAAAATAACCCTAGGAAGGACAGACAGGGTTTGATATCAATAATGGGTGTGACAAGGGCACTAAAACTTTAATTATTTTCATTTTGCAGATGAAGAAACTCAGGCTCTGAGACATGGCTAAGATGCTAAGCCCTGAACCTAGCTCTCCTACTTCCAAGTCCAGGGCTCTTTCCACTCCAACCAACATCCTTGTTTTTTTTTGTTTTTTTGTTTTTTGTCATTCCTTGTTCCTTGGGCAACATGCAGGCCAAGGTCAAAGGGGTGAGAAGGTTGGAGCACAAAGGTCTTTGAGGTAATAATAGTAGTTAACATTTATTGAGTTCTGTCAGCAAACCAGGAACTGTATTTTACTTGTAATTCTCGAAGCAATCCGGAGAGAGGTATTACTATTTTAATCGCACACGGGAGGACTCTAAGGCTTAGCTGAGGCTATTTATATTTGCCAAAGTGCTCACAGCATGAGGGAAACCTCAACTAAATGACTCTAGAAGCTAAGTTTTTAATCATGACACTAGGCTAAGATCCGTTAATGGGCCCCATGGCTTATCTTACAAACAAGACATTTGAGACCAGAGAGGCAACTGATTTGCCCCGGATCTCAACGAGTTCTGGGGACAGAACCAGGACAAAAAGCCAGGTTCTCACGGGTCTTTCCAAGGGACCTCATGAGACCTCTGGTTTTGCCTTCAGGGAACTGCCAGTCTATGGGCAGAAAAGAACATGTAAAGGTCATTGCGAAGGGTTAATGGGAAAAGACCGAAACCTGTGAACTATTTAAGAGCTTTTCCCGCTAGCAGAAGGCTGTGCAATCGGGTTAAAAAAAAAGGTCTAGAAACTTGGAGACAACAATCGAAGCACTACCACGTAGGGTAATTGAGAACTGAACCCAGCTACCACTTACCCCGGCAATCCACCTGAAAGGGCGCCAGCCCCATCCCCGGGCTGCGCGCGCAGCGCTCGTGACCGCCTAGCTCCGCCTCCATATAAAAGGGTACCGGCCACGCCCTCGGGGGCCGCGCGCAGCTCTTGGGCTGGCCGAGCCCCGCCCCCTACCTGAAAGGGCTCTGGCTCTGTCCCTGGGGGCCACGCGCTCACAGGCAAATTTTCCAGGCGGCGCGCGACGTCCAGCTGCTCCGTCAAGGCCTCAGGCTCTTCCTCAGAGGCCGCCATCCGGCAGGGCCAGTTCTGCACGGCTTTAGCGGCCGTTTTGCGCCGAGACGACGCGTCTACCACCTAGACTCTCTTGAACCTCGCAGAGGGCGCTGGGAGTCGGGTCCCGGGGCCGCACAGCCTCATGGGAGTCGTAGTTTTTATCTCCCCTATCAGAAGTTTGCCTGTGAGGGCGTCACCTCCCTCGACTCTCACTCTGCGTTCCTTGACTTTTTTTGGTCTGGTTCGGTTTTTGTTTCGAGCCAGGTGCACAACAGATAATACAAAACCTTGTAAGGTATGGACAAAGCTTTGGGAACACACAATGAAGTGCTTGAATTTTTCCTGTGAGCCCAGGGAGGGTTTTCGAGGCGAGGTCGTTTGTCCGTGTGTCTGAGGGTTTGGAAGCTAGCTGGCGCGGGGGCAGGGGCGCGCCCTAAGCTGAGGGAGTAAAGCACCCCCGGGTCTCCGAAGTCCTGGAACTTGTGGGGCAGCTGGGGTGTGTGTGATAGTGTTTGCGTTCGGGGGCGGAATAGCCTGACTGGGCGTCGGAAGGCTGTGTGTCGAGTCCGCCGCGCGCTCCCAGACTGGGATCCCTGTTTCCTTTCGGCTTCCCCTGCTCTGAGGAAACCGATACCCGCCCCGCAAAGGATTCCGATAACGTCGAAATTGCTGAATCCAGTGGAATATTTTCAGCCTTCCCAAAGCTCGCTGACCCGATTGTTCTGCTGCTTCTATGTGAAACCGTCTCTCCTCTCAGCTTGTGGGCCCCCGTCCTGGGTGCGCTTGCCTTGCGCAGACCGTCCTCACTCTCCTGTCGTTCTCGGGCCTGACTCTGAAATGGGGGCGGGTGTCACTCAGGTTTCTTCCCCGGGCCACTTTCTCACCTTCTCTGGGTTCCTCAGTAATAGCATCCACTCCCTGGCTTCAGATACTATCACAAAGTATTAGGTCTTCATCTCCAGCCCAGCTGGAGATGGATATGCGGTTATGGTTTCTATTTTCTGTCTTATATGCGCCTTAAGTTCAAAGTGACCTGAGTTGACTTATTCTTCACATCTTTCTTTTACCCCTTTAAAATAATGTAGGAGAATAAGTTATCCATGATCTCCAGAGCTACCAAAGTAACACACCAAAGCATTTTCCTGAATTCTTTCCTCTCCCTAGAGTGCCGTAGCCAAGAATTTCCTGGCCAAATCTTGTTGATTCTACTTTCATAATGTTTTTCATTTTCATTTCTTCTCACTCTCAGGCTCTTGTTCCTTGCTTGAACTCTTTTTTTTTTTTTTTGCGGTACGCGGGCCTCTCACTGTTGTGGCCTCTCCCGTTGCGGAGCACAGGCTCCGGACGCGCAGGCTCAGCGGCCATGGCTCACGGGCCCAGCCGCTCCGCGGCATGTGGGATCTTCCCGGACGGGGCACAAACCCGCGTCCCCTGCATCGGCAGGCGGACTCTCAAACACTGCGCCACCAGGGAAGCCCCTTGCTTGAACTCTTGAAGTGATATTTTTCAAATTTAACATTCTCCATACCCTCACATTCCCTTACTGCTGCTTCTACAATGATCTTTTGAGCATGCACGTCCAATTACAGTATTTTGCTGCTTAAAACCCTGTGTTTGCTCCATGTTTCTCTCAAAGTCCACCTTCTTCTATATTATGGCTTATCAGTTCCTTGAAGATCCAGATCCTACCTGTTTCGTTAGTCTCTGTTTCGAAAGTCTTGTTCTATTTATGTTTTGTCAACAAGCCATGTTGCTTGGGCTTCTGCCACCTTTGTTCATATTGTACTTGGGTCGCCAGTGCCTTTTCCCCATACTGTCTGCCCACTCAGCTCAAGTGTCCCCTTCTCTGTATCTTTACTGACCCTGTTTCCCATAGCATTGGTTACCCTTTTCTTTGTTCTCCCATTTTACTCTGTAAGTGGTTTGCATAGTTCCAGCAACTCTTTAGTATACTCATAGGGAAAGCTCTTCTATTGAAGTTGTAAAAATTATATATACATAGGAAGAGACAGACAGAGAGATACAGAGAAAGAGACATGGAGAGGGAGATAGAAACATTTTGTTTTAACTTAAATACAGTTGCCCCTTGAACAACATGGGTTTGAACTGCCCAGGTCCACTTATATGTTGATTTTTTTCCAATAAATACCACAGTGCTACACAATCCACAGTTGACTGAATCCACAGATGCAGAACCATGGATATGGAGGGCCTCCTATAAAGTTATACATGGATTTTCAACTGTGCAGAGGGTCGGTTCCCCTACCCCTGTGTTGTTCAAGGGTCAACTGTAATTTTTGGTACATTTATTTACAAGTCTTTTGATATAGGGCCAAGGTGATGGGGTTTTCTGTTTGTTTGTTTTGTGGGTCTACCGATTAGAATTCCATGTCATGGTTACTTTGAGTTCCAGTTTGGGTGTCTCTAAAGTGGGGCAGGAACTAAAAGATACTGCAGCAATCAGAGTTCATAGTCTGTTTCCCCCCCCCCCCCCCAGTCTTTTAAACTTTTCTTACAGTTACTTCAATAGCAAAACATTTTTTATTAGTGATTTGCCTTTTTGTCAAGTCTTTCCAGAGTATGTTACTTAGTTTTCTTGTGTGGGGGAATCTCTTTACACTCATAGTTCATCATTATTCCCTCAGCTATTATAATAAATTGTATCTGGCATTTAACAGTGACTTAGTTTGGGCTGCTATAACAGAATACCATAGACTGGGTGGCTTAAACAACAAACATTTATTTCTCACAGTTCTGGAAGCTGGAAGTCCGAGATGGGGGTGCCGGCCTTGCTGGCTTCTTAGTGAAGTCTCTATTCCTTGTTTGCAGATGGCTGCCTTCTCTTTGTATCCCTATGTGGGGAAACAGAAAGGGTTAGCTATCTTCCTCTCCTTATAAGGATACTAATCCCATCATGGGGTTGTACCTTCATGACATGAAAGGTCCCACCTCCAAACACCATCATATTACGGCTTCAACATCTGAACTTTAGGGGGACACAAATATTTGTTCGGAAGCAAATAGGTTTGGGAATAGACACTTGGATCTGGCTTATGATGTGTATCCGTGCACGTAAAAAAGTCACTTAATTTTGCACTGAAGTACGCATGTCTGATATAAAAACCCATTTTTGAGAGCAGCTTTAGAGGGAAGGAGACAGGAAATTGATTTTATGTAGAAAAGTACCAAGGAGTAATGGTACCTAGGGTCTGGAATCAGACATGTCTAAATTCATAGTTCTACTTGGCTGGTTTCTGACTATGGGCAACAGTAGGTAACATTCATTGAGTTATTACTATGTGCCAGACACCATTTAAGAATTTTACATATACTAATTCATTTAATTTTCATAATAAGCTATTAATACTTGAAACCTTATTGAAATGGTTCATCAAGGGTCATTTTAGATTCAACTAAATGTTCCGACTCACAGGACTCTCATAAGCCGCACGTGTCATTAGGTTCACTCAGAAGGTCACACCCTGCCAGCACAGAGGCTTCAGATGTTCTTTGGGAATAGTGCACACAGGCAGTTATCACACGGTAGGTTATTACACAGTAGGTTACAAAACTGCCTTGGAGTGTTCCTTGTCTTCCCAGAGGATGGCTCAAATGCAAGAGGAGATCCTTATTAATAGGGTGTGGGATCATCCTGAATTAGAAGCCTTAAACCCCACTGGAACCATAGGCTTGAAGGTAGTCACCTAGTAAATAGTTTATCAGACATGGCTGTGTACTTGCTCTAACTTAGGAGATAGTTACTTAGGTAATGCAACTGGCTATAGTATAATTGAGGGATGTAAGGAAGGTTTAGGTAAAGTGGAACTTCAACAGAAGGAAAGATTACTTGTAGCTGGGAAGATCAGAGAAAGCTTCATGGAGAAGGGACTACTTGCCATAGGCCTTGAAGAATGAGTAGGATTTATGAGATTAGGAAGGGGCATTGCAGGCAGAAGGAGTAGCAGGAGTAAAGGAATAAAGGCATGTGTAGAGAAAAGAGTATTTTCATGTTGGATAGAGGTCAGGTTCATTTCATTTTTCAGGAATTGTAAACAATGAAGGAATTTTGCAGAAATCCAAAGAACATGCTGTCCTTTCATTTTAAGAAACATTTTTGAACACTGAGTACGTGCACAGTGCTACATTTGCCAATTTGGGGAATGTACCATGAAGAAGACATAGTGTCCAAGGAGAGCTTCCAATCCAGTAAACAAAGAACTGTATACACCCAGAAATTAATAAGAACTATAAGAATGTTAAGATGGAATTATATGAGCAGTGAGGAGAACCACACTCGCTGCTTATTATGCTGTTTTTCTTTTTGACTCTTGGTAATATTGTTTGCCCTTTGGAAAAAGTGTTTTGAAGGATCCATTCTATTTTTTTTTTCTAAAGCTGTCAGTGATGGTGCTTCCAGAATAAGATATTCAGTTCATGTCCTGCCTTCAGTTTAATTTGTTTTTATCTTTCTGGCAAAGGGTCCCAAAGTATTTTATATAAGTGTGATATTAAAATAATGAGAGGGTGTTTGCAGGCTGATATAACCAATCTTCAGCGTGCCAAGCAGTCAGTCTTTCATTTTTTCCAGGTCTAAAAACCTATCTTATTTCCTCCAGACACCTGTTCTTCGCCTACTGGGAGCCCGAATCTTCAAAATTTGTTCTTAAAACCATTATAGCTACTTGGTGAAAAAAAATGTATCCGTGGACAGTAATGAGTTGCCCAAATTGACTGTTATAAATAAGGCTTGGACCTGATTATTATAGTGATTATTCAGATTTCTTTTGGCTTTTTCACTGGCAGGAAAGAAAATAATCTGGTCAACAATAAATTTAAAAATTAAAGAAAAAGAAAATGCAATATAGTAAAACTCTAACATTTTATATATTCAATTATCTTTAGCTAAATTATGGAGTATGACCATATGACCTTCCTGTTTTTTAACAAGAATGGCCTTTAACTGACATGTTTTCCTTAGGCTTTTTTGGCCAGTGTTTTAATGAAGTTTTGCATGATTTTGTATTCAGAAGCCATTCTTTCATTAAACCTCACTAGCATTATCTGAGCTTAATCTGGGATATACTTTACAGTCAGTGATGAAAGGTCTAAAGTTAGCAGAAATTATATATTTATTGGTGTTAATGATAGCATGAATAAAATAGTTTGGAACATCTTAGCTTCCTAATAATAACTATCACTACCCGATATTAACTAGGCCTAGCATAAGCACTAGATCCTCTCATCAAAGAAAATTGTGTAAATGACATCATTTTGAAGAGAATAAAACATAGTAGTTGATACTTTGGAGGGTTTCTGCCCAACTTGTTGAATATTTCATTTCTGAGAACATGCCACCCCTACACAGCCCATCTCTTGGGGTGAGCTCACTGCAGTCATATTTATATTACACAACCCCTAAGCCTTGGCCCAGACTTTTGACCTCTGGATGCACACCTGATTCAAGCTAGACCAATCAGATTCACTTGATTAGTTGCGACGAAGAAACAGCTAAAACTATTTATAATTTGGAAGCCGAGAGGTAGCTTTATTCAGTATATTGATAAAGAAGCAGAGAAAAGTCAGTCTTCCAAGAGAAAAATAGAGCAGATGAGTAACAAGGAGAGAGGACTTTTTAGTTCTTGATGCCTGTTCATTTCTTGTTCCAGTCACTTTTTGATTCACACAACATATTCATATTCTTATAACAAATTCTTTCTTTGGATTTAGGTTAAGTCAGTGTTTTCTGCTACTTTAGTCAAAGAATTTTGACCAGTGAAAATGATGGCATTATTACAGGCATACTTAGGAGATATTGCGGGTTCATTTCCAGGCCACTGCAATAAACTGTATATCACAAGTGAGTCACACGAATTTTTTGGTTTCCCAGTGCATATAAAAGTTATGTTTACACTATACTGTAGTCTATTAAGTGTACAATAGCTTTATTTCTAAAAAATGTACGTACCTTACTTTAAAAATACTTAACAGCTAAGAAATGCTAACCATTATTTGAGGCTTCAGCGACTTGTAATCTTTTTGCTTGTGGAAGGTCTTGCCCTGATGTTGATGGCTGGGATTCATCAGGGTGGTTGTGGTGGCTGTGGAGTTTCTTAAAATAAGACAATGATAAAGTTTTCTGCATCGATTGACTCTTCCTTTCATGAACGATTTCTCTGTAGCATGTTATGATGTTTGATAGCATTTTGCTCACAGTAGAACTTCCTTCAAAGTTGGAGTCAATCCTCTCACATCCTCCAACTGCTTCATCAACTAAGTTTATGTCATATTCTAAATCCTGTGTTGTCATTTCAAAAATCTTCACTGCATCTTCACCAGGAGTAGATTCCATCTCTTCCTTTCAAGAGACCGCTTTCTTTGCTCATCCATAAGAAGCAACTCCTCACCCTTTTAAAATTTTATCAGAAGAATGCAGGCACACCTTCAGGCTCCACTTCTAACTCTAGTTCTCTTGCTATTTCCCCTACATCTATAGCTTCTTCCTCCCCTGAAGTCTTGAACCCCTCAAAGTCATCAGGAGAGTTGGAATCAACTTCTTGGAAACTCCTGTTAATGTTGATATTTTGCCCTTTTCCCAGGAATTAGGAATGTTCTTAATGGCATCTGGAATGGTGAACCCTTTAGAGAAGTTTTTCAGTTTATTTTGCCTGTATCCATCAGAGGAATCACTATCTATGGCAGCTATGCGTTACAGAACATATTTCTTAATAAGACTTGAAAGTCAAAATTACTCCTTGATCTGTGGGCTGCAGAATGGATGTTGTGTTGGCAGGAATGAGAACAACAATCCTGTGGTACATCTCCATCAGAGCTCTTGGGTGGGAAGGTGCATTGTCAATGAGCAGTAATATTTTAAAAGGAATTTTATTTTCTGACCAAAAAAGTAGTCAGAGTAGGTCTCAACCTACTTAAAATATTCAGTAAACCATGGTGTAAACAGATGTGCTGTCATCCAGCCTTTGTTTTTCCATTTGTAGAGCACAGGCAGAGTGGTTTTAGCATATTTCTCAAGGGTTTTAGGATTTTTGGAATGGTAAATGAGTACTGGCTTCAACTTCAAGTCACCAGCTGCATTAGCCCCTAACAAGAGAGTCAGCCTATCTTTTGAAGCTTTGAAGCCAGGCATTGACTTGTCCTCTCTAGCTATTGAAGTCCTAGATGGCAACTTCTTCCAATATGAGACTATTTTGTCTCCATTGAAAATGTATTGTTTAGTGTAGCCACCTTCAGTAATTATCTTAGCTAGATCTTCTGGATAACTTGCTGCAACTTCTTCATTAGCACTTGCGGCTTTGCCTTGAACTTTTGTGTTATGGAGATGGCTTCTTTCCTTAGACGTCATCAAACTTTTCTTCTGCAGCTTCCTTACCCCTCTCACCCTTCATAGAATTGAAGAGATTAGGCTTTAACTTAAGGGAATGTCGTGGCTGGCCGGATCTTCTATCCAGACCAATCACACTTTTCCCATATTAGCAATAAAGCTGTTTCACTTTCTTATCATTTGTGTTCACTGGAGTAGCACTTTTAATTTCCTTCTAGAACTTTTCTTTTGCATTAATATCTTAGCAAATTGTCTGGCGCAAAAGGCCTAGCTTATCTCATCTTTCTACATGCCTTCCTGACTAAACTTAATCATTTCTCGCTTTTGATTTAAAGTGAGAGATGTGTGACTCTTCATTTGAAAGCTTTGAGGTCATTGTAGCTTTATTAATTGGCCTAATTTCAATATTGTTCTATCTCAGGGAATAGGGAGGCCAGAGGGGAGGGAGAAAGATGGAGGAATGTCCATTTAGGGAGTAGTCAGAACACACACATTTAGCAGTTAAGTTCACTGTCTTATTTGGGTGTGTTTAATGGCACCCCCAAACAATTACAATAGTAACATCAAAGGTCACTGATCATAGATCACTGTAACAAATACAATAGTATTGAAAAAGTTTGAAATATTGTGAGAATTACCAAAATGTGACACAGAGACATGGTGTGAGCAAATGCTATTGGAAATATGGCGCCGATAGACTTGCTTGATGCAGGTTGCCACAAACCTTCAATTTTGTAAAAAACACAGTATCTGCGAAGCTCGATGAAGCGAAGTGCAGTAAAATGAGGTATGCCTCTATTAGCATTATTATTATTAGAAAGTTTGGGCTGTATAATCAGCTGCTATTGCTCTGTACAGAAGTTGATGTTATGAATTTTTGTTCATTTAAAAAGTTGGTAAGCTATGCTTTTTTAACACTTTGTCTTGCTGATGTGTCTTCACTAAAGAACGTCTCCTCAAAATAATGTGAATAAAAATTTACATCAAAAAGTAGTAAAAAATATGAAATTTCTGTCTAGTGGAAGGGATAATAATATAGCGATAATAGCTAGTAGTTATAGTACTACTATATGCCCAATATTGTAAAAAGACAGCAAAATAGAAAGTAAACTGGACAGAAAAAATGTCTTTTTAGTACCTAAGGTTTTATGTCAGAGTATACTGCATGTGGATCATTGTGCAATAAGAGACAATATGGCAATTGATTAAAATAAGTTGAGAGTTATATTTTACAAAATCATGATCCTGTGTTACTTATGCTTTCCAAAGGATAGTAGTTTATGTTTTTGAGTTTGGACTGCTAGTAAATATGTTTTCAGCAGAATAAAAAGCTTGCCTCTTGTCCGATGTTTTTATCATTGCATCGTGGTTTAATGAAATCCATAATTTCTCTCACTGATATGACAACAAAAAACATCAAGATATAATCACAATCAGAATGTTGTTAGTGTAAGTACTTTAGTTGTAAAGTAAATACCCAGGATTGATGATTATAGAATATTAACTCATAAAAGTATGCAATCAAATGGGGATTGTTTGATAATAGGTGTAGAGGTGAAAGAAGCCAATTATGTATTTATTTAACCTAAAATGTATCAGCAAGGAATAATTTCACTCACCAAAGACCTATGATCAAATTTGTTATCAGGTGTGTTCAACTGTTATTACCAAGACTATGACAACAGACTTGCTCTGTTTTCAGCTTGATCTAGAAAGGCATAGCCTTTCAATGAGTTATGTTCACACATTTTTATTTTGACTTAGGAAGGAAGCTTTGCTTATTACCTATAAGGATACCACCTGTAGGCAGAACATCTTTTTCTTCTTTTTCTTTGCCATGCTGAGTGGCCTGCAGGATCTTAGTTGCCTCACCAGGGATCGAACCCGGGCCTTGGCAGTGAAAGCACCAAATCCTAACCACTGGACTGCCAGGGAATTCCCCATCATGTTTTTTTTTTTAACAGTACTAGATGTTTCCTCTCTCCATTTATAATGAAGTACAGAGGCCAGCCTCTTCTACTTGTAGTTTTGAAAGGAAAGATGTGTATCCTTTGAAGTTTAGTACCACAAATGTCCTGCTACAGAGAAATTTACCCAGAACATTTAAGCCCAGATCTACAAGGGTCTATAGGATAATTTCATCAGATACCCCCAAGTATCATCTGAGATTAGAATTCTTAGAATTTCAGCTTCTAAATTTCAGCTTCTTGTAATTCCTCATTTCTTAACTTTCTAGACTCCTATTAGCATTTTTTCTCTAGTATCTTCCCAGCTCCAATTCTGGTATTTGGAAGGAGAAAGGAAATGAATCCGAAGGACACAAAAACTAATGCAAAGAATTCTACTCAAGTGCCCAAGACTAACTTGGTTAAAGTAGCTCTGGGGAAATGCTGATGATTCATACTTATTTTTAGATATTTCAGCCAAAATTTGGTGTGAAAAGAATCCTACAGAGTAAAAAACCTTTTTGTTTTCCATTTTCTCAGTAAGAGTTAGTGTGTTAAAGTCTACGTTGTTGCTATGAGTAGGTGGATCTTTGGGTATGAACTGAGGGGTACTATGGAGATTCTTTTTCTCTCCCCACACTCATAGTCCAGAAGGACCTTCCCCAGTGTCTGCTGTAATGCCTGAAACCTCCATCGTTAGAATTTTTCCCATTTGTGGTAAGCATTGCTTTCTCCTTGCAGTGCTCTTTCAGAACTCCAGTATTCCTGGGAGAGAAAAAAATGATAAACACATATATGTCTTATCATATTGCTTTCCTTCATGATAAGGAGATAACTTGGGAGGCCTGAGAACTTAGAGGAACTGTAGAGGAGGAGAAAAAATTGCCAAACAGATCAAATGAACATTTATTGAGCACTTACTAGATTCTTTAGCAATGTTCAAAAATTTCTGTGATGATAAAAATGTTCTTTCCAGCCACATGTGATTATTGGTTACTGGAATATACCTAGTGTGCTGTAGAACAGATTTTTAAATTTTATTTAACTTTAATTAATTTAAATTTGATTTAAATAGCCACATTGGGCTTCCCTGGTGGTGCAGTGGTTAAGAATCCGCCTGCCAATGTAGGGGACACAGGTTTGAGCCCTGGTCCGGGAAGATCCCACATGCTGTGGAGCAACTAAGCCCCTGCGCCACAGCTACTGAGCCTGCGCTGTAGAGCCCGCGAGCCACAACTACTGAGCCCGTGTGCCTAGAGCCTATGCTCCACAGCAAGAGAAGCCACCGCAATGAGAAGCCCGCCCACCACAACAAAGAGTAGCCCCCGCTCGCTGCAACTAGAGAAAGCCTGCACGCAGCAACGAAGTCCCAACAGAGCCAAAAATAAAAATAAATAAATAAATTTAAATAGCCACATGTAGTTAGTGCCTGCTGTATTGGACAGCACATTTCTAGGCAATATACTAAATACTATATACATTTCTCATCTAATTTCAACTCCATGAAGTAGGCAATATTATCTCTGTTGTACAAGATTCAGGAATTGAAGTTCAGATAAATTAAGTAATTTTTTTCACATACCCCACATGTATGAGTGGTAGAGTGTGATTTGGGCCCAGGTCTGAAACTGCCTCTAAAGACAAAGTTTCTCACCATTTGTTTTGAAAAATCTTAGCCATATTCAGAAACTGCCTTTCTTCCAGCTGCTATGGAGGAAATAAAGGATTAGAAATAACGGGATTAAAAATATACATACAATTTTTATTTGAAAATATAGTAATTTACGTAAGTAAGGGCATTATTTAACTTGAGAGTTTTTTTTTGTTGGTGGTGGTTTCGTTTTTTTTTTTTTTTTAGGTCTGTGCCCTTGGGCTTTGTAAAAACAATAGATAATTATTCTGCCTCAAAAGAAATCTTCATCTCAGTGCTGGGTCTCCTAGTCCTGAAGCCTGACTACTGAGAACAGTCTCTTAGGCTACTGAGGTCTCTGCCTTGTGACAGTCAACTCCTATTACTGTGATTTTACTAATTTTGAGTTACCTGAGAGAGGGGGCTGAATAATAGAAATCAATTGCATATGTGATTCTGTCTCTGTCTTGGTACCAATCAAAGTGTAGAGAAAATCACCAATCTATGAAGGGCCATAGAAGAGATTTCTATTCTCTTTATCTTGTAGGCATTTTAAATAAGTAAATGGAGGCAACAAAATTCTCTATTCCTGTGCCACTGAGAAGAGGCAAAATAGGTGGCTGTTTGAATGGCAGAACCTTTCAGCTTAACAATAGAAGGCTAAAAGTTTATTTTTATGGGAGATCAAACTTTCTTTGTAATAGTAGGAGGGTTTTTTTCGTGTCATTCTAATTCTAACTCTTCCACTGCCAGTTATATATTATAACTACACTATGTGGTTAATAAGTGACTGGTTGTATCTTGCAGCTCTGAATTTCCTTCTCTAATTCTGATTCTAGCTTTAATCCCCTCAGTTGGAAAGTCTCACCTTTCATTTAGCTGTTCCCTTGTTATTTATTTATTTATTTATTTGCGGTACGGGGGCCTCTCACTGTTGTGGCCTCCCTCTCCTGTTGCGGAGCACAGGCTCCGGACGCGCAGGCTCAGCCGCCATGGCTCACGGGCCTAGCTGCTCGACGGCATATGGGATCTTCCTGGACTGGGGCACGAACCCATGTCCCCTGCATAGGCAGGCGGACTCTCAACCACTGCGCCACCAAGGAAGCCCCCCTTGTAATTTTAATTTGCAGTGTTTTTTTAGTCAAATATTTTTAAAACCTATTTGCTTTAGTAAAGTTTTAGCTCTGAAAGATGATATTTTATATTCTGGAATTCACCCGTGACCTCAGCTTAGAGGAACATTGAACATAATGTGCTTTTTTACAGAGCCTGAAAATTACAGAGTTGATGACACGGGAAACCACTTCTCTCTGAAGATGAAATCTGTGAGTCTTCTCATCACCTCTTAGCAAATTAATTAAGTTTTCCTCAAAAGTGGGTTTTTTGTTTTTACTTGGTAAATTAAACAGGAAGTTCAGATTGTGTTTTCTAGACCCTAGATTTTGTAGGTATTTGTTGCTGGGACTTTTGTCTTAATGAAGTCTGGCAGTACCTCTTTAGGTGAGACAACTAATTTTACCTTTGCCCTGGCACTGAGTCCAGCCATCTGCTCTCTGTCTGTATTCAAACACAAAGAGAAAATACAAAGGATAGCTGACTTGGTGGTGACAGCTGTTGGCAAAAAGAATCATTGTGTTTGACAGTGTCCTTTGGAAACAGACCAGGAGGTGAATCAAATACAATGTATTGCTTCATCTTACAGATGCAGATGCCTGCAGGCTAGTTAGAATTTTAATTTCTGACTCACCCACCTTATTTCTACTTCTGGAGGAAGTCCCTCCTGTCACACACTATGTCATTGACATGGTCTTGGATAAGGGTAGACCAACATCGCAGTAGATATTTCACTAAACAAAGTGCTTGCATCAGCCAGTGCCTTGTGGGTGTGCTATTTGTTTCAGCCTCTGTATTTTTAAACCAGAAATGGACAGGATTTGTATATTCTAGGGCAAATGGTCATCTTAGTTTTATTACTAAGCCAATATTTTACTTTTTCCTCCATTAAAAAAAGTCTCTGTGTAGCTAAGTAAGGAAAAACTTATATTAGATGAATAAATTTACATTTGAGCAATTAGAGTTTTATTCCAAACCATCTGGAGTAAATCATTTTCCAGTCTGTTTTTGCAACTAATTAGAGCAAAACCAAAAAATTGAAACAACTAATTAGTTGCAATTAATTAGTTGTTTCAATTTTTTGGTTTTGTTTTTTAGCAAGCAAATGAAGCTATAGCAGATCTTTAAACAGTTATTGGAAGCAGCCTTATAGCTAAAGAAACACCATATTAGGATTGCAGTGAGGTAGGTAAAGAGATATGAGGGTGACATCAACCTTAAAGGATAAGGATATCTCTTGTGTTCCTTTTTGGAAAGTGTCTGGAATTCATGATAATTTGGTTTTCAACTTTGTGCTTGGAAACTTAATTTTGTCTTTTCCTAAAGGAAAGGGCCAGTGAAACAGGAGCACAGGATCAATGAAAGATGTGGTAAAAAGCTACTTTATTTTGTTTCCTTGGAGAAATTTAAAAAGCTTATTCGCTAAACATGAAACCAAGTTATCTATTATTCACAACAAATGTTTTCTGGAACAAAGTGAGGCATAAATTATATATTTTGCATTATGAAATAAACTAAAAAGAACAAGGAGAAAGGGAGGCACTTTAGACTGAATCAGAATGGGAGAGAAATGCAGAAGGAAACAAAGATCTGTATCTATATCTCTCTAGATCTATACTTATCTAGAAAATATATCTAGAATTTTTATCTAACTGAATATTACTAGAAATTTTCGAGATAAAATCTATGTATCAATTGATTTAGAGCAGGAAGAGGCAAAGAAAAAAAGTCTGGGTTATTTATAAGTAAAGAGCTTATGTTCCTGGTAATGATCTGTCCTATTGTTAACCTGGGACTGCTATCAGTGTTAACATATCTTAAAATATTCCATTGAAATTCTTGATTTCATTTGTCATTTAACAACTGAGTATTTATTGGGGGATTTACTACTTGCAAGGCACTGTGATGGGGTATGGAGAATGATTCTAATATTTGGTTGGCACACACGATATGCCAGACACTAGACACAGCCTTTTATGTGGGTTATTTTGTTCAGTCCTTACAGCAGTCTTGAGGTAGGAGCTGTCCCACCTCTCCTCACTACATATTACAAGTAGAGAAAATGAGGTGTGGAGAAGTTAAAGATGATTAAAAATATATTTTTTAAAGTATCTTGATTTGTGGTGTTTCCTGATTTCTGTTGTATAAATGTACCTACCATGACCAATTTCAAGCTACCAACAGTTTAACAAATGGCTTGCAAAATTTCTGAGTATTAAACTGTTGGTGAGAGCAGGTGTGAGCCCGTTTCAGTACACATTGTCTACATGTCCTCAAAATACTTACAGTGAGTATAAGACTAAGTAATGCCAGCTAGAAAATAAGAGGAACCAGATAAGGTGGCATGGAAGTTTAGAGCAGAGATGCATTTTCATTTAGCCATTTTCTTGTAATTGTAATTTGCAGTTAGAGATGATTCTATGATGCCGACATTTAAAAAAATTAACATTGGTTTTATTCGTTAGAATTATTAAATTCAACCCAAAGTGCATATCTATATAACATTATAAAAATCTGTCCTCTTGTTAAACGTTTGAAAATTCCTCAGTCTATCATATTTTACAACAGTTACTTGTTTTTAAACTACTCTATTTTCCAGCAAAGATCTAAAATATCATAAAATAACATTTTTAATATTTTAATATTAATTGCAATTTCATGTTTAAACCAAATGAAAATAATCTTCTTGTGTTGCATACAGAACAATTGCTTTCTGAATTTTCTCTCATATATCCCTATGAGATCCCATACCATTCACATTCATATTTGTTCATTTAACAAATATTTATTCATTACGTGAATGCTTATTAACTGCCTCCTGTGAGCATGCTGCGGTGCTAGGCCATAAGTTTGTATATTCACTGTCTCCAAATAAGGGTGAGAGATAGGCAAACAAAAATATTTAAGTCAGAAGTTGGTCAAAGTTATAATAGAAGTAATACCCAGAGTAAAATTACTTACAGGTAGTCTATAATTTGGTGATAAATAAAATGTTTCATGAATAATGGTGGGGACATTTATTTATTCATTTATTTATTATTTATTAATTTTTATTGGAGTATGGTTTATTTACAATGTTGTATTAGCCTCCACTGCACTACAAAATGAATCAGCCATACACATACAGATATCCCCTCCCTTTTGGATTTCCCTCCCATTTAGGTTAACACAGTGCATTAGGTAGAGTTCCCTGTGCTATACAGTATGTTCCAATGATGGGGACATTTAAAATGCATTTTGAGTAATGGGTAGGATGTGAAGATGTGGAATTAGGGGCAGAAGAACTGAAGGCGGTAGGAAAGCACGAATAACCACTGTTCAGTGTTTTCTATCCTCTCATTCTTAAAATGTGCTTTTGGCTCTGAAAAAGCAATACCCTAACAGTCCACGAGGTGGTAGGATAACTCTATCCTTTTCTCCATTTAAATGCAAATAATAAAATACTCATTTTACTTAAGCTGGACAAGATATTTTTCCTCTGTTGAAACTAAGAATTTGCAAATACTTGCAGGAATTGTGATGAGGAGTTTCAGAGAAATGCTTCCTTATGCCGTGATATGGTTAGATTCACATTTATATGCAATCTAAGAGAAATTCACATTCGACGTATAACTTCTCTAGGTATGGAATTCTAAGGTGACTGAGTGAATAATTTTGACAGATATAAAATACTATGCAGAGGTACTAAACTTGGAAACATGTTTTATTTGTTTGAAAGCTAAGAATTAGGTTTCTAAGTTTCAGTGTGATTAAAAAACCAAAACCAACATAATTTAAATTTATTCACCTGGTTTGAATGGTTAGATGTGCCAGTCATTATGACATGTATGATTCGTGTATTTTGCTTATATCTGGGTCTCATTATATCTAGATCTGCCAATAGTTGCAAAAATGCAACTCAGTCAATTATAGTATAAGTTTTAAAACATGTTGTTGTTTTTATCAATACAATTTACTTGATGTTAGAATCATTTCTAATAACAAATATTCATTTGTAGCATTTGTTCATTTAGCTATTCAACACATGTTTATTGGGAACCTGTTGTATGTTGGCCATTGTGCTAGGTGCTATTAAATTAAATTAATTAAGTTTCATGTTTGGTTGCTTTATTTTTTATTTTATTTTATTTTATTTTTTGCGGTACGCGGGCCTCTCACTGTTGTGGCCTCTCCCGCTGCGGAGCACAGGCTCCGGACGCGCAGGCTCAGCGGCCATGGCTCACGGGCCCAGCCGCTCCGCGGCATGTGGGATCCTCCCGAACCGGGGCACGAATCTTTGTCCCCTGCATCGGCAGGCGGACTCTCAACCACTGCGCCACCAGGGAAGCCCCGAGTTGCTTTATTTTTTAAATTAACTTTAGTGTTTAGAACAGTTATAATTTTACAAAACAAAATGTGAAGATAGTACAGAGTTCCCATAAACCCCCATCCAGCTTCCCCTCTTATTAATACTTTACATTAGTAAGGTATGTTTGTTACAACTAATGGACCAATATTAACTAAAATACATATTGTATTCATATTTTCTACTAGAGAATGTTATTAAAAATGAACATCTGGGCACTAGGTGTGCTTCTTGCTTCTGGAGTGTTGTTGATGTTAGGCCCTCTCAGATGACAGAGCAAGAGAATATATGTATATTTGAGTTAGTATACATACATACGTGTGTGTATGTACATACATGAATTCATACTGGTTTTTCCATTTCTAATCTAGTACCACATGGATCATTCATTCACATGTCTCCTTCCCTGCGTATCTTTATTTATTTATAAATTTATTTATTTATTTTTGGCTGCATTGGGTTTTCATTGCTGCGCATGGGCTTTTCTCTAGTTGTGGCGAGCGGGGGCTACTCTTTGTTGCGGTGCGCGGGCTTCTTATTGTGGTGGCTTCTCTTGTTGCAGAGCACGGACTCTAGGCACGTGGGCTTCAGTAGTTGTGGCTCCTGGGCTCTACCGAGTGCGGGCTCAGTAGTTGTGGTGCACGGGCTTAGTTGCTCCACGGCATGTGGGATCTTCCCGGACCAGGGCTTGAACCCGTGTCCCCTGCATTAGCAGGCGGATTTTCAACCATTGCGCCACCAGGGAAGCCCTATTGATTTACTTTTAATTGAAGTATAATTGACTTACAATATTATATTAGTTTCAGGTGTACAACGTAGTGGTTTGATATTTTTATACATTACAAAGTGATTACCACAATAAGTCTAGTTATCATCCATCACCACACAAAGTTATTACAATGTTATTGACTGTATTTCCTATGCTGTACATTACTTCCCCATGAGTTATTTACTTTATAGCTGGAAGTTTGTATCTCTTAATCTCCCTCACCTATTTTACTTATCGCCCCACTCTTCCTCTCCACCTCTGTCAACTGCCAGTTTGTTTTCTGTATCTATGGGTTTGTTTCTGTTTTATTATAGTTGTTTATTTATTTTGTTTTTTAGTTTCCACATATAAGAGAAATCATATGTTATCTGTATTTCCCCGTCTGACATATTTCAGTTGAGCATAATAATAACCTCTAGATTCATCCATATTTGTTGCAAATGGCAAGATCTCATTCTTTTTTATGGGTGAGTAATATTCCTCTCTGTGTGTGTGTGTGTGTGTGTGTGTGTGTGTGTGTGTGTGTACCACATCTTCTTTATTCATCTATTGCTAGAGAGTTAGGTTGCTTCTGTATCTTGGCTATTGTAAATAATGCTGTAATGAACAGTGTGCATATATCTTTTTGAATTAATGCTTTTGTTTTCCTTGGAAAAATACCCAGAAGTGGAATTGCTAGTTCTTAGGGAAGTTCTGTTTTTAATTATTGAGGAACTTCTGTACTGTTTTCCATAGTAGCTGTACCAAATTCCATTCCTACCAACAGTGCATGAGGGTTCCATTTTCTCCACATCCTTGCCAACCTGTGTTATTTGTTGTTGTTGCTGTTTTTTTTTTTTTCATAATAGCCATTCTGAGAGGTATGAACTGACATATTGTGTTTTTTGTTTGTTTGTTTGTTTTTGCTGTATGCGGGCCTCTCACTGCTGTGGCCTCTCCCATCGTGGAGCACAGGCTTCAGACGTGCAGGCTCAGCAGCCATGGCTCACGGGCCCAGCCGCCCTGCGGCATGTGGGATCCTCCCGGACCGGGGCACGAACCCGTGTCCCCTGCATCGGCAGGTGGACTCTCAACCACTGCGCCTCCAGGGAAGCCCACATATTATGGTTTTGATTTGCATTTCCTTGTTGATTAGTGGTTTTGAGCATCTTCTCAAGTGTCTCTTGGCCACCTCTCTGTCTTCTTTGGAGAAATGCCTGTTCAGGACCTCTGCCTTTTTTAAAATCAAGTTGTTTGTTTTTTTTTTAAACATCCTTGCTTTCCTTTTTAAAAAAATTTTATTTATTTATTTATTTATTTATTTATTTATTTATTTTTGGCTGTGTTGGGTCTTTGTTTCTGTGTGTGGACTTTCTCTAGTTGCGGCAAGCGGGGGCCACTCTTCATCGCGGTGCAGGCATCTCACTGTTGCGGCCTCTCTTGTTGTGGAGGACAAGCTCCACATGTGCAGGCTCAGTAGTTGTGGCTCACGGGCCTAGTTGCTCCACGGCATGTGGGATCTTCCCAGACCAGGGCTTGAACCCATGTCCCCTGCATTGGCAGGCAGATTCTCAACCACTGCGCCACCAGGGAAGCCCAAGTTGTTTGTTTTTTTGATGTTGAGTTGTATGAGTTCTTTTTACATTTTGGTTATTGACACCTTACCAGATATATTGCAAATACTTTCTCCCATTCAGTAGGCTGGCTCTTCATTTTATTGATTGTTTCGTTTGCTGTGCAAAAGCTTTTTTGTTTGATGTAGTCTCATTGTTTATTTTTGCTTTTGTTTTCCTTGCCTAGGAGACAGATCCAAAAAAAATATTGCTAAGACTGATGTCAAAGAGCATACTGCCTATGTATTCTTCCAAAAGTTTTATGGTTTCAGGTCTTACATTTAAGTCTTTAATCCATTTTGAATTTATTTTTGTATGTGGTGTGAGAGAGTAGCCTGGTTTGATTCTTTCACTTGTAGATGTCTAGTTTTCTTGACACCATTTATTGAAGAGGCTGCCTTTTCCCCATTGTATATTCTTGCCTCCTTTGTTGTAGATTAATTGCCCAGAAAGTGTGCGTTCATTTCTGGGCTCTCTATTCTGTTCCATTAATCTATGTGTCTGTTTTTGTGTCAGTATCATATTGTTTTGATTACTGTAGCTTTGTAGTATAGTTTGAAATCAGGGAATGTGTTGCCTCTAGCTTTGTTCTTTCTCAAGATTGTTTTGGCTACTCATGGTCTTTTGTGGTTCCATAAAAATTTTAGAATTATTTTTTCTAGTTCTGTGAAAAATGTCATTGGTATTTTCATAGGGAATGCCCTGAATGTATAGATTGCCTTGGGTAGTATGGTCATTCTAACAATATTAATTCTTCCAGTCCATGAACACAGTATATCTTTCCCCCTGTTTGTGTAGCCTTCCATATTTTTCATCAGTATCTTGTAGTTTTCTGAGTATAGGTCTTTTACCTCCTTAGATAGATTTATTCCTAGGTATTTTATTCTTTTTGGTGCAGTTGTAAATGGGATTGTTTTCTTAATTTCTCTTTCTGATAGCTAATCGTTAGCATATAGAAACACAACAGATTTCTGTATATTAATTTTTGTATCCTGCAAGTTTTTGAATTCATATGTTCTAATAGCTTTTTGGTGATGTCTTTAGAATTTTATATATATATATATATAGTATATAGTGTCAGGTCATCTGCAAAAAGTGACAGTTTTACTTCTTTTTCTCCAATTTGGGTTTCTTTTATTCCTTTTTCTTGTCTGATTGCTGTGGCTAGAACTTCCACTATGTTGAATAAAAGTGGTGAGAGTGGGCATCCTTGTCTTGTTCCTGATCTTAAAAGAAATTCTTTTATCTTTTCACCATTGATTATGGTGTTGGAAGCGGACTTGTCATATATGGCCTTTATTATGTTGAGGTATGTTCCCTCTATACACACTTTGTTGAGAGGTTTTATCATAAATGGATGTTGAATTTTGTCACTTTTTCTCCATTTATTGAGATGATTATGTGATTTTTATTCTTCAGTTTGTTAATATGGTGTATCACATTGATTGATTTGCAGATAATAAACCATCCTTGCATCCTCCCTGGGGTAAACCCCACTTGGTCATGGTGAATGATTCTTTTAATTTATTGTTGAATTTGGTTTACTAATCTTTTGTTGAGAATTTTTGCATGTACATTCATCAGTGATAATGTCCTGTAATTTTCTTTTTCTGTGGTGTCTTTGTATGGTTTTGGTATCAAGGTGATGCTGTTAAGTTTGGAGGCATTCCTTCCTCTAATGTTTTAGAATAGTTTGGGAATAATAGGTGTTAACTATTCTTTAGGTGTTTAGTAGAATTCATCTCTGAAGCTGACTTGACCTGGTCTTTTGTTTTTTGGTAGTTTTTAAAAATTACTTATTCAACTTCATTACTGGTAATTGGTCTGTTGTATTTTCTATTTATTCCTGATTCAGTCTAGGAAGATTGTGTATTTCTAGGAATTTATCCATTTCTTTTAGGTTGTCCAATTTGTTGGCACATTATTATTCATAGTAATCTCTTATGACTGTATTTCTGTGGTGATGTTTGTAACTTCTTGTCTTTCCTTTGTGATTTGTTTATTTAGGCCTTCTCTCTTCTTTTCTTGATGAGTCTGGCTAAAGATTTATCCATTTTGTTTTATGTTTTTGAAGAATCAGCTCTTAGGTTCATTGATCTTTTCTATTTTTTTTAGTGTCTATTTCATTTATTTCCTCTCTGATCTCTATTATTTCCTTCCTTCTACTAACTTTAAGTTTTGTTTGTTCTTCTTTTCCTAGTTTTTTTAGGTGTAAGGTTAGATTGTTTATTTGAGATTTTTCTTATTTCCTGATAGGTATACTTGTATCACTATGAACTTCCCTCTTAGAACTGCTTTTGTTGCATCACACAGATTTTGGAACATTGAGTTTCCATTTTTAGTTGTCTCCAGGTATTTTTTGATTTCTTCTTTGATTTCTTCAGTGGTCAATTGGTAGTTTAGTAGCATACTCTTTAGCCTCTACCTGTTTGTGGTTTTCTGCAGTACTTTTCCTTATAGTTGATTCCCAGTCTTATACCACTGTGGATGGAAAGGATGCTTGAAATGATTTCAATCTTAAACTTATTGAGATTTGTGGTGGTCTATCATGGGATCTATCCTGGAGAATGTTCCATGTGCACTTGAAAATAATGTGTATTCTGCTATTTTTCAATGGAATGGTCTATATATACATCTATTAAGTCTATCTGGTATGATGTGTTTTTAAGGCCAGTGTTTCCTTATTGATATCCTGTCTGGATGATCTGTTCATTGATGTATTTTCATTATTAAAGTCCTTTACTATTATTTTCTTCCTGTCAATTTCTCCCTTTATGTTTTTGCTTTATGTATTTTGGTGCTTATATGTTGGGAGCATAGATATTTACAGTTCTTACATCTTCCTGTTGGATTGATCCCTTGATCATTATGTAACGTCCTTCTTTGACTCTTGTTATAGACTTTGTTTTACAGTGTTTTGCCTTTTATCAGTATTGCTACCCCAGCTTTCTTTTTGTTTCCATTTTCATGGAATACCTTTTTCCATTCCCTCACTTTCAGTCTGTGTGTGTCTTTACCACTGAAGCGTGTCTCTTGTAGGCAGCATATAGATGGGTCTTGTTGTTTTTATTGTTTTGGGTCCATTCAGCCACTCCATGTCTTTTGCTTGGAGCATTTAGTCCATTTATGTTTAAAGTAATTATTGATAGGTATGTACTTATTGCCATTTTAATTGTTTTCAGGTTTTTTTGTAGTTCTTTTGTTGTTGTTGTTCTGTTCTTCTTTTGCTTTTTCCCCTTTACATTTGATGACTATTTTGTGTTATATTTGAATTCTCTTCTCTTTTTTGTGTGAATGCATTTATTATAGATTTTTGTTTGTGGTTACCATGAGGTTCATATATAACAACATTTATAAATGTATTTGAGGGACTTCCCTGGTGGTGCAGTAGTTAAGAATCCACCTGCCAGTGCAGGGGACACGGGTTTGAGTCCTGATCTGGAAAGATCCCACATGCTGTGGAGCAACTAAGTCTGTGCACCACAACTACTGAGCCTGCGCTCTAGAACCTGCAAGCCACAACTACTGAAGCTCACGTGCCTAGATCGTGTGCTCCACAATAAGAGAAGCCGCCACAGTGAGAAGCCAATGCACTGCAACAAAGAGTAGCCTCTGCTCACCATAGCTAGAGAAAGCCCATGCACAGCAACGAAGACCCAACACAGCCAAAATAAACAAACAAACAAATAAAATTTAAAAACAGTAAAAAATATATATATATGTGATTATTTTAAGTCATTGATTTCCTAAGTTCAGACACATTCTAACAACCCTGCATTTTACTCTCCAACCATGTTATTGTTTTTACATCATATTTTACAGCTTTTTTGTTTGCGTATCCCTTAACTACTGATTGTGGATATAGATGATTATACTACTTTTGTCTTCCTACTAGTTTTATAAGTGGTGGATTTACTATCTTTACTGTATATTTACATTTATCAGTGGGATTTTTCCTTTCATAATTGTCATATTTGTAGTTGTAGTCATTTTTTTTTCCTCTTATAGAAGTCCCTTTAACATTTCTTGTAAAGCTGATTAGTGGTGCTAATCTCTTTCAGCTTTTGTTTGTCTATAAAACTCTTTATTTCCCCTTCAAATCTGAGTGATAGCCCTGCCAGGCAGATTATTCTTAGTTGTAGGTTTTCCCTTGCATCACTTTGAATATATCATGCTACTCTCTCTGGCTTGCAGTTTCTGCTGAGAAGTCAGCTGATACTTTTGGGGAGTTTCCTTATACATGGCTAGTTGCTTTTCTCTTATTGCTTTTAAGATTCTCTATTTATCTTTAATTTTTACATTTAAATATATTGTGTCTTTGTGTGGACTTCTTTGGGTTCATCTTGTTTGTGACTTTTGTGCTTCCTGGACCTAGGTGTCTGTTTCCTTTTGCATGTTGGGGATATTTTCATCTATTATTTATTTAAATGAGTTCTCTGCCCATCCCCCACCTTATCCTTCTGGGACCCCTAAGATGCAAATCCTTGATGTTGTCCTAGAGGTCTCGTAAACTGTCCTCACTTTTAAAAATTCTTTTTTCTGTTCAGCCTGGGTGATTTCCACTATTCTGTCTTCCAGTTTGCTGATCCATTCTTCTCTATCATCTAATCTACTCTTGATTCCTTCTAGTGTATTTTTCATTTAGTTATTTTATTCTTCACCTATGCTTGATTTTTAAAAATATTTTCTAACACTTCGTTGAGCTTCTCACTGTGTTCATACATTCTTCTCCT
This sequence comes from Tursiops truncatus, assembly GCF_011762595.2. NCBI lineage: Eukaryota > Metazoa > Chordata > Mammalia > Artiodactyla > Delphinidae > Tursiops > Tursiops truncatus. Next base: position 91,031,723 of record NC_047043.1, on the reverse strand, counting down.
GAGTTTGTTGAGCATCTTTCTGATGATTACCTTCAACTCTTTATTGGGTAAATTGCTTATCTCCACTTTGCTTTGTTCTTCTGGGGTTTTGTTTTTTTCCTGCTTGGAACTTATTTCTTTGACTTCTCACTTTGCCTGTTTCTTTTTGTTTATTTCTATATATTAGGTAGGTTGTTTATTTTCCCAATCTTGAAGTGGCCTTATGTAGAGTTCCTATGGAGCTTAGTAGCACACTCCCCTGTAGGCACCAGAGCTATATGCTCTAGGAGTGTCCCCGATGCTGGCTACGTGGACCCTTCTGTTGTGGGACTGATTACTGTGTGTGCACTGGTAGGCAGTGCTGGCTCCCTGCTCAGTTGGCTGCCAGGTTCTCCCTTGTATGGTGACTGCTGGCCTGCAGATGGGCAGGGCTGGGTCCCAGGTTGGCTGACTCTGGTGCCTAAGGATCCAGGGCTAGTGCTGGCCCACTGTTGGCCAAGGCTGGATCCTGGGGTAGCTGGCTGCAAGCCTTGGGAGATGGGCAGTGCTAGGTGCTATTTTAAATGGTCATTTATTGCACATTGTGCTCTAGCTAGAAACTTTACAACTAGACATTTACCTTGTATGGATGATAGCACCAAAGAAGATGGGTTTAAGTTAAGAGAGATGGTAGTTCCAGTCTATAATAGTGTAGGAAGTACTGGAATGAATGATGGAAGGTGGGTATATGTGGGAGGGTGGTACTTCCCAGGAAATCTTCAAGAACAGGTGAGGCGTAATTAAGGCCTATACTTGCAAGAAGGCATGTATTTAAGCCCTGTCTCTTAGGTTCCTTCCAGTTTTATTTCAAGTTTCTAGATGTTGGAGCAGTAATGCGAGAATATTCCCTTAACACGTCATCTGTGAATGACCAATGTACACCAAAGTGGCCGAATATGCTCCTTGTTCTCATTGATCATTTCCTCAGTTTCATAGGATAGGCCTGACGATTTAATTAGGCAGGAAATGTGGGGCATGTTTTGGGAACTGGAAACTGCTTTTTAAGTTCTAAGACGGGAAGGAGAGCTGTAGATTCCTGACCCCCATGCCCAGGTGAGAGTGTCCTGGCCTGCAGCTGCTCTTTTACCACCAGTCTGAGTTTTACAGGCTTCCTTTATGTCACTATCCTCCTCCCCATCTGCACCTCAAATCCCAGTTGTTGTTTTTCACCTAGTTCAGTTCTGGCTTCACTGGGATAAGGTTAAAATAGCCCTCCCTCTGAATGTGATGTTATTGCAGCCCACCAGGAGAAAGTTATGCTGCATACTTTTTCTGCTACAGAGCTGAATAGCAATGAATATTGGGATAACACTGGTAGGAAGAACAAAAAGCACTCTATGGGCCTGAGGTTCTTCTTGATTCTCATAGATAAATACTAAATAAAAAAGGAGTAAAGTAAAGGGAGATTTGCAAAGTTCCAAAACCATTCTTATTGGTTAAATTTAAAGTTAAATTTTTTTTTACAAACAGAAGGCTGCGTAACTTCTAGTTTTTGAATGAGATGATTATATTGCAACACTAAGCTAGGTTAGCAGGACTAACTAGATGCTAACCCTACAGGAATAGCTCACTGTTTTGGGATGGAGGCCAATCATAGTTCAGTTAACCCTTGAACAACATAGTTGTTAAATAGCACAAATCCACTCATCAGCAGATTTTTTTCAGTAAATATGTACTACAGTACTACATGATCCAATTTGTGGTTGTGTGACTCCATGGATGTGGAACTGTGGATACAGAGGACAGACTCTGCAGTTATATGTGGATTTTCAACTGCATGGGGGGTGGGTGGTTGGTGCTCCTAACAAGCTCATTGTTCAAGGGTCAACTGTAATTCTTTCAGAATCCTTCCCAGAAGTTTTAGAGTGTTTATTTTTTAAGTGGAAAGACATACAGAGCAATAATTTCTGCTTCTTAATTCTTTGCCTGAAGCCAATGATATTTTTGTGCTACGCCAAGAGGGAAATTCTGTCTATACATAGTTTCTCTGCTTGTCAGTACTATTTGCGTACTGCCCAGATATATTTGCCGAGATTAGGAAACTGGCATTTATGCATCAATGATGAAGCAATTAAGAACCTGGTTATATCATTGGACGTAATAACCTCAGCTTTCCTGGGGGTTTTCTGATGAAGTCGTTCTAAATGGTCACAAACCTGTATTGAAAATAGCAGGTGCTTGAACTCTTAGGGGTCATTATTTTGCTTTTATACAGAATCATCTTTAAATTTTTCATGCCATCGTAGAGTTGGGAAAGGGAGCTCAGAAGATGAGGAGAAAAGAAAGCATGTACGTCAGAGCAGCACTGTGAATTATCCAAATCCATGAATTATCAGAAAGACTTCCAAAATCATCCTATTTTCCTATACTGGATGATTTGCTAATTTACTTTAAGCTCTGCTTAGTTGATAATAATGGAATTTTCTAACCACAAGCAGCTGGCTAATGCAGAACTAACCAAGGTGACAAGGAAAAGCGCTCTATGTTTTAAATCTGTTGTTCCCAAAATGCACTGAGGCACCTTGGAGAGCCTAAGGGGAGCTCACAGGGGTACTGCAGGTTATTTTAAATATTCCAGGGGAACACAGTATACTCAACATCTGTGCAAATTATTAGCTCTACGGTAGTTCAGTTTCAACCTTAGATCCTGCTATATTCCTTTTGATTAGGTCTTATCTTTGTGAAGTTGGGTTTTGGTGATTACTGTGATAAAAAGCAAGTACCAGTGACAATCAACAGGAAGTTAGAGTGAGTTTTCAACCTGATTCTAAGGTTTGAGGAGTTGTGTAGTGACCAGGAGGCACACACATCTCATTAGTAAGTAACCGTCCTTAAGAAGAAAATTAAAAAAAATTCAATTTATGTGAATTACCCTTCCAAATGGCTATTAAGTTGTCAGGACATAAATAATTTTTGGATCTAACAGAATTCATATCTTCTCCTGGCTTAGGGATGTCATGAAAAAATTAGTCAGGCACAAAGATTACCATGATCCAAAAAAGTTTGGCAACCTATAGGTTAAATGATTTTTTAAAATTGGTTTTGGTTTTCCTTTTTCTTCTTAAAAGCTTTTGTACTTTTCCCCCATCATTTTATCTAAATGTACAAATGTAATCATATACCTATTTTTTAAGGTATTTTTTGTTTCTGCTAGCTTTCCTCTACCTCCTCCTTCTACTCCCCACTTCCCTACCAGGTAGGAACCTGATATATGTCATTAGCAACCTAGTGTATATCTTTCTATATCTGTCAAGGACATGCTTCTATAAGACATATATGCATATTTATTTAAATGTACAAGGCTGGTAGGTGTTACTATTTTATGAAAATGGGAGAATGTTAGTTATGAAAGGCAAATATTATGAAAATAATTTTAACCTTGCAGACCCACTGTAATGGTCTCAGAGATCTCAGGGCTTCCTAGGCCACGGTTTGAGAGCATTTGCAATAGATATAGTTTTACAGCAAGTGAAAACCTAGATCTGGATTGCAGTGATACACCCATAGCAATGTTTTTTTTAAGTTGTATGTAAATACTTCATGTCTAAAAATGCTTGATGATTTTTATCTACAGTACATAGTGTTATAAATGTATATTAAGTGTCATGGTATGTTATGGATTTTTCTTCATATTTTTCATTTACTTTATTGACACTGATAAAATGTCTTTTGAACTTATAATTGTTTTAAGTACTCTAGGGTATGAAACTTATTTGTAATATTGTTTTGATTTTTTTTTTTTTTTGCCACGCTGCGTGGCTTGTGGGATCTCAGTTCCCTGACCAGGGGTTGAATCTGGGCCACAGCAATGAAAGCTTGGAATCCTAACCACTAGGCCACCAGGGAACTCCCATATTCATAGTATTCATTTATATTTTCTTTTTAATTGGCATTGGCTTGATGGCTAACAATGATGATGTGCTTATTGATTATTTGTATATCTTCTTCTATGAATTTTGTTCATGCCTTTTGTTCATTTAAAAAACCGAGCTGTTAGATTTTTATTGTTAATTTGTAGTAGTTCTTTATATGTTTTGGATAGTATCCCTTTGATATATGTGCTATGTTTTTTCCAGTCTGTGTGTGTAGGGTTATTTTGAGATTCAAATGAGGAATTATACATTAAGGACAGTGCCTGGCACATAGTAATTATTCAAAATAGAGAGAACAGAGGTTACCAGGCTATGAACTCCTCTTTCATATTTTCCGTATTCATTTAATTTTCTTTCGGGGACCATGGGCTTAACATAATTGCTGTTCTGATGAAAATAAATTATAAACAATAACACATTTGAGCACCATTTTTATTTAACATATTGTAAAAATGAGTCAATCGTATTTTTTGTTCAAGTAAGTCATTTTTCGTTTCAGAATTAAAATTTATTTCACTTTGCACTGTTTCCTGCTCAGCATCAAAAGACATTCTAGGCTGTATCACTTCGTACAGGATTAGAAGATGTTCCCAGCCTTATTTCTTTAGTAACATGGTTTCTGCTTTGTTTTCCTCTTTATTCATAAAATTCATGTTTATAATATTCAAAAAGAGCATTAAGAAACTATCATAACTTTATAGTCTTTTTATTCTGAGTACTTATTTTTAATATTTTATTATAGTTTTGCATTTATAAATGCCAAAAAAAACTGTGCAGTTATTCCTTACACAAGAATAGTAATACACTGAAATCAAAACTAAAGAAATAAACTAAATAATTTAGAAATAGAAGCAACTATATAATTTGGGAATATTGTAAACCGGTGATGCTTTTAAGGTGTCTTGTAAAGAATATGCAGTATATTCTTGCTGCATACTGTGATGTGGGCCAAACAGATGGGTATTGCAACTATTTCTTATCTCTCACTAGTATGGGAGGCCCATTTAGGATTTATTTTTATGACATACCCTAACAATTGGCTTGAATTAATGAAGTGAACTTATAATTTATATTTTTGGTTAATCTTCCTGCTTATTACTTTACCATTATAGCATTTACCAATCAGTATGGAAGTATGTGAACATTTTAACAGAACGATGTGTATCAGATGAATATATCAACTCTAACTTTTGCATTCTTGGAAGTATCATTCATTCCTCAAACAGCTACTAATTACTTTCCAAATATGAGGCGCTGTGAACCACTGTAGGAGAGTATAAATATGTAGTAAGATCCAGAATGTGTCCTCAGAGAGCATGTAATCTATGATACATCTATACAAGTAAATAGAACATATGGAAGAAAATGCTAAAGACTAGGAAAGAAGTATTAATAACATAATGCGTTCACAGAGACATACTAGTTTTGTTTGAGAAATTTCATTGTCAAAGATTGAAATTAACCATATATACAATATTTCTTCTTATAGTCATGTACCCTCATTGTGAAAAATTCAGAAACTCTAGACAGTCACAAAGAAGAAAAATTGCTTGTAATTTCACATAACAATTGCCATTATTAGTATTTTGGTGTTTGGCTTTTGCCACTTAATTATTTTAAGTAGACCCTTTGGAAAGTAAAGATACTCATTCTGGGTACAGTTCTAGGAGTATGCAAATATTACATACAGCCCTTGCTATTGGTGGTTCTGGAAGAGGAAATGCTATTAAGTTATTTTACGTACAAGTTGTTTAATGGACAATAGTGATTTGGCCAGAGATTATGGTTGTAACTTTATAGTTGTGCCCAAGAGATCTGAAATAGATATTGCAGCTCCCTTACTGGTGGATTAGGGACAGAAGAATCTCATTCATGGAATTCTAAGAATGTGATAGGTTCTACTCAGAAAGAGAAGCAAGCCTCATTTTACTTCAGAGGAGAGAAGCTGATTCTTAGAGACAGTATTATACATACATGAGGAGTAGAAGCTTAGCAAATCCACTATCAAAAGTATGTTCACATAAAAGTTATCAGTTAAATCTTAGTATTTAAATTAACATGGATTTATCTTTCCTCCTTATTTAGAAATTTTAAGCAACTGTTGAAACTAGTGTGAATTCCTTAGAGGAGCTAGGTTAAAGACATTTTTGGTGGCAAGAAAATAATCACACTGGAGCAAAAGTTATGTCAAAGATATTTAAAATGGGTCATTCACACGTAGGTAATGGAAAGTTGATAGCAGGGCCACCTGTGTGCAAATAGAAAAGTGGCAAGCCCACTTTTTTGTACTTTTCCATTTTCTCTTTTATCATTCTTCATTCTTAGCTCCCCTTACTATTTTTCTAGGGTCCCTTTCCGGTGGGTAACACTTACACCTGTCCTCATTATGTGGTGTCCAGTACTTGGGCTTATCCTGTTCTTTCTCCCTTTATCAAAGATGATGTGTATTATCAGCCATTTTCTCTGTTATCATGTTAAAAAATAAACTAATGTACTGATCCTCCCCAAAATGTTAGTTTTTTTTTTTTAGGATATTTTAATTTATTAATCATTCAGTCCTATTTGCATTTTAACAATTTTTAGAGAGGGAAATTTTAACCAAGAAAGAGCAAATACTTAATGTTAAATTTTCAGGTGGGTTGGAGAAAATATTTGGAGACCAGGTTAACATTACAGACGCCTCAGTTCATCCTATAGACAGCCAGACAGTTCCAGTTGAATATATACTTCTGTTGTGTCAAGAATAGAAAAGTGCTCTTTGTGTCTTTTAATGCAAATAGGCATGTGGAAATTCCTTTTCCACGAAGTTTTATAGACTTTATTGTTGCCTCCAGAAGTTAAATGTGGGGGCAATTTTCTGGAAGAGATTTAAACTAATAGGAGCACACTTGTAGCGGATTTGCAAGCCTTCTCTCCTTAGCGATTTCTCTCTCTGAGAGTTTAAAGATCCTCAAGGGAAAGGTACCACATGCAGAAAGTTAGTTCCTTTCAGACCCACAGTCTGAGCTCCTAGAATGGCATAATACTCCATCTGAAAAAGAGAGGCAGTCATCTAATTCATTTTGTACTCAAGAGTAGAAAAGTGTAGTACGTGATTACAGATTGAGCCTTTAGGAGAGCAATAAAAATAGTTCTGACAGTCATTTCCAATAAAAATTTTTTTTCATTGGGCAGAATATTCAATCTATAAAGACATTTTTGGAGTTCTTATTTGGTACTATGTTTGAAGATATTATGTCTCGAAAAGTAGTCATGGGATAAAGGAATACATGATTGATGCAGGACAAAAAACAGACAGCTTATTTTAAGGGAACTGATTTATGACCTTTAATTTTTAAAATAAGATTTCCTTTTAAGATCTTTTTCTAAATAAGAATTGACTGAGCAACAGTTCTCTCACCTTATACTCTTGTGCGGGTATTATTATTTTCAGTGAAAGTACCATTTAGTATAAAATGGTTGAAATTTTAACAACTGTGGCTAAGAGCCATTCATGTTGCCATAAAGATTTTTTTCCCACTCTTGGGACCAAGTAGTTCTGTTTGTTTGCTTTGATAAGTCAAGAATTTGTATGCAATGGTTTTTGATTCTAATTAATTGACTGTAGAAATTAAATAGAAATAGCAGTCCATTAACTGTACATACTTACCCTCTGTGTGTTTCTTCTTTCTAAAAAGCAAGGTTTAGAATTCTTACCATTGTGTCTTATTAATGGCCTGGTATTCCTTCTGGTAACACTGCAAAAAACTTCCCCTACCTCCCCACTCATTTGAATGTGATTTCTTTCTATGGCTAGATAAGTACATTGATTTTGTGTTTCATGGAGATTAGTGGTTTAACAAAATGATAATAGGGATTATTGATTCTAATTTTTGTACATTGTTATTGGACTTAGTAGTCTTTTTAACCAATGCAGAGTCTTTAAAGATGTTTCCTCTTTGCTCTAAACAATATTAAATGAAATGTATAATGATAATCCAAATCAGGCATGTTAAGTAAACAAAATTAAGATTGTGGGTTTTTACCGAAAGGTCAAAGCCAACTTCTAAGTACTTATATAATCTTCTGCATTCTGGCTCGTTTTTGCTATTCTACTGAATTGTTCTTTCTTTATAAAGTGTTTTATGCTGCTTTTTGAAAAGGAAGTATGTTCAAATGGATAAAAAAAATCAAAACAATATAAAAAGTTTGTGGTAAGGATTCTCATTCCTACTCCTGTTCCTACTTTTCTTCTTTCTCTGTTCCTACATTCTATTCTACATGTAATAACTTTTATTAGTTTCTTTAAATCCTTCCAATTTTTCTTTATCTAAATACATATAATTTTTCTCCCCCCATTTTCCCCCAAAGTTTACTTAATATGTAGACTATTCTGAATTTTTCTAAGTGTTATTTTTTCTAATTATTTTCTCTCACCCCTGAACTATAAACATTTTCCCCAGATGTTTTGGTTTTCTGGTCAGACCAACCTATATATGAGTGCTGGCTCTACTACTTACTAAGTATGTGACCTTGAGTTAAACTTGAGGGTCTCAGTTACTTTACTTTTAAAATGGAAGTATCATTACCTATGGGATAGGGTTGCTGTGAGTATTAAATGAGGTAATCTATGACTAGTAGCCTTTGGTGGGCAATCAATGTATATCAGTTTCTCTTCCCTTTCCTCTAGCCTTTTCTCTCTCCCATAGTACAATCACCCTTTTCCATCATTAAAGGTACAATAACCTCACAAATTGTCTGTGTCTCCAGTATAGCCCCTGCCCATCTATTCTTCACACTGCAAGTTAGAGGGGGTGTTTCCACAGGTTGTGTCACCTGTACAGAGTATGTACTTCAAAGAGCATGTGATACTCTTCATGGTCTAGGTTCTTCTTACCTGTCCAGCCTCATTTTATGCAATTCCTCTTTTCTGCTCTATAGCACATAATTTTCTCCCTGCCCAGAGGATATTCTGAATTCTTTGTCTGACAGTTCATAGATCTCCTTTTCTTTAGGGTCAGTTATTAGAGCTTTATTAGTTTCCTTTGGTGGTGTCATATTTACCTGGTTTTTCATGGTCCTTTGTTCCTTATGTTGGTATCTGTGCATTGGGGCTCCTCTTCCGGACTTTACAGGTTTTCTTTTCAGAGACAGTTCTTCACCAGTTGGCTTAGTTTGGGTTTCTGGGTGTGTCTACTGGTAACGTCTTTGGGCAGATGGTCTGTTTTTGAGTGAGGCAACTGTGTGAGCTCTGAGGATGGAGATGGAGTGTGGCACTGGCTGAGAGCATTTGGATAAGACTGCTGGATGATCTCTGTGGTTGCTTGAATTCTCTGGTCAGGCTCACTAGATGGTCAGGACTGGCTACTATAGTCAGTAGTTGGTGGGACTATGACTTAGCTTCCCTCCCCTGACAGGGCAACAGGCCAGGGCTCAGGGCCTGTAGATATGGACAGTTTGGGGGCCTGATTCTAGCTTGAGTGAGCACTGAATTCCCTGGTCAGGTGTGGCCACCGTTTTTTTCCCCCTTAAATTAATTAATTAATTTTTGGCTGCGTTGGGTCTTTGTTGCTGCGTGCAGGGGTACTCTGTTGCGGTGCGCGGGCTTCTCACCGTGGTGGCTTCTCTTGTTGCGGAGCATGGGCTCTGGGCACGCGAGCTTCAGTAGTTGTGGCTCATGGGCTCTAGACCGCAGGCTCAGTAGTTGTGGCGCACGGGCTTAATTGCTCCGCAGCATGTGGGATCTTCCCGGAACAGGGCTCGAACCCGTGTCCCCTGCATTGGCAGGCGGATTCTTAACCACTGCGCCACCAGGCCAGCCCTGGCCACCGGTTTTGCTCTGCAGACAAGGAAAGTCATGGGCTGTGCTCCGTGTTCAAGAGCCACTATATGTAGGGCTGTTGAATGGGCTATGCAGCTCCTGGCGTGCTCTGGTTAGATTCTGTGGTCAGACAGCTGAAGGATGTATTCAATAATGAGTGGGGCTACAAATTAAATGCCCTGCCTGGGTGCAATGAAAGAAGCAGCTCAGAAACTGGTAAAGCTCTTTGTTTGTTGTCTTAACTCAAGCCGTCACACACCCCATGTTCCCTGGCCAAGCAGGTCCACTAACTTTGCTGTACAAACTATTGGCTCTGTCTGCCCTTCTGTCATCTAAAGCGCCACAGGCCTGCACAGCTTCTCGGACTTGTTGCCTGCCCTCCTGGTCCGATGGGGCCAGAAGACTCTCTACTGCAGGTGGGGCTGTATCTGAGCCCCTTTGCCCGGGCACGAGTAGGAGGGGTCACTCCAGGCTACTCTGAATTTCCCAAAGAGGATCTCTAATTGGGAAGGGCCAGGAGCTACCCTCAGCCTTGGCTGTGGGTTAACCCCACTGCCTGTGCATAGCATGGGAAGTCTCCACACCTGATACTGGCTTTGCTCTGGGAGCATTGGCTCTGCCTGCTGGCCTCGTGGCACGAGGCCTGCTGGGCTGCACAGCTTCTAGGAGTTGTCATCAGTCCTTCTGCTTAGATGTGCCTGGAAGGCACTCTCTACAGCAGGTGGAGGTATGACTCAGCAGCTTGCCTGAGTGTGGGAAGCTGGGATCTAGGACCGGCAAAACTCCTCGTTTGAGGATCCGAATCAGCAGATACGCATCCTGCCAAGTTCCCTGGTCAGAGGCCATCCCCGACTTGGTTCTGCAGATGAGCAAAGCCACCAGTTGGGATTACTACTTGGACACTACAGGTATGAACTTGGTCTGACAAGATCCTTGTGCTGGTTGTTGCAAGCCTCCCCCACTTCTCTGTCACGATCGGATTCCCAGTGTTAGAGCCCCACAGATTCCTCCGTGGTCTGTGTGGTGAGAAATCAGGGTAGGGCTCCCCACAAAGTGACCCACAGCGCTTTGGAAAGCTGGTTGTCCCCCCCACCACTCTCTTTTCCCACTGGAGGAATCGGAAACTGAGGGGAGGCCTCTGTGTGTGGTGCTGCACTGGCCTGGGGGGGCAATGTGGTCAACATGGACCTGCTTCTCTCTCCCTTCTAATGCAGTCTGTCTTGGTGTGTGAGGTGCCAGGGGTGCTTCAGCCTCACCCCTGTGTTCTAGGATTCTCTCATTGGTGTTTTGGTCTTGAATAGATGTGAGTTGTCCTTGTGAGGGAGAGGGAATGACCTGTATTTCGCCATTTAGTCCATATATAGTTGTTTTTTTTTATTATGAGCTTTTTATTATTGAATAAAAAAGAGATTAGTATCAGATTAAAGTGAATTAGCTTTAATGGTGATTCACATTTTTTCCTATGTCACTAAGCACACTGTTTAATACTGCTGAACTTTTTTTTTCTTAATAACAAGACTTTTTCAATGAAGGAAGTAGCACAGTGGTTTACATTTTGGCTCAGACTCCCTAATCTGAGTAACTATTCCAAAAGCACTTCCTGTCATTGGAACTGTGCCATCTGAACACAGTCATATACAAAATTTAAATTCCAAATCATGTGTTGACAAGGTTGACAACTTCGAATTTTATACAGTTAAGAACTAGTGCTTATAAGCAGTGTAGCTGGAAAAAATCATAAATATACTAAAAAATTGCTATATTAACAATGAAAAATACTTTACTGGCTATATTTGTTCTAAGAGTTGAGCTTCCGTATTATTAGCCGGTGCCTGGCTATTTTGGGCTGTTGTGTCATTGAAAAGTAGTTTTTGAGCTACTTTCTTTGCCCTAGATTCACCTACATTTCCAAGAAAACATTTTTGTGTTTTTTCAGTCTTAGCAATCTAAAGTGCTACATAAAAAAAGGCCGAGAAGCACTCATATTTATATGTGAGATATTGAACACCTGCTTTATTAGCTTTTTAATTCAGCTCCCTTTCTTTCAAAGAATTTTTTGGCTTTGAGCTTATTTCTTTATGATTTATATGTAAGATCCAGTCAATTTTTGACCACTCAGTACATCTTCACAAATAATACATTGTGATTTTAGTACTTCACTCTCAATTATGGCTACATGACAGAAGTCAATATACAAGTATCGTATTCCTAATAGAGTTAGAACAGACTTGTTTTGTCCTCATTTACTCGGAATAACTTCCATCGTTATCATTTGACTTAGTACCACTGCTGCATGCAGAAAAATGAGTGTCTATTCTTGACAAAACAAAACTTCAGTGAGGTTTATCTTGGCATATGTAAATTGGAGTTAAAAATAAAATAATTTTATATTCTTAATTTAGTTTATTAAAGTGCATTTAAAAAAATAAGCTTGATCTAAAATCATAATAATTGTAAAAATAACAAGTTGTAAAAATAAACAGATATCTGAATTTTATCAGATTTTTATTCCCTTGTGGGTTATAGGTGAAAAATTCACCTGAGATATCACGTATTATAAGGTCTTATTGTGCTTAACTAGCATGCAGCTTATGCCCCATGCGGCTCACCACTTGAGTTTAACAGCATCCAAACTTGTGTATACCTTATTTATCAAAACGAGTCCACTGATTCCAGGCTTGGATGTTGTGGCAATGCCAAATGGTTAAAGAAGTTTCTAAACACTTATTGTCATATTCTATAGTTATCCTGTCAAGGACCAGTAACAAACAGCACTGGGTCAGAGACCACACTTTGAGTAGTACTGACCTGGTAGAAATTAATGTGCCATAATAATACTAGCTAATGTATATTAAATTTGTATTGTATGCCAGGCTGTTTGACAAGCAATTTACATGTTTGTCTCATTTAATCTTCTCCACAATCCAGTAAGATATAGGTAGTGTTATCATCGCCACTTTACAGAAAACAAGAATAAGGCTCAGAGTAATTTAGTAAATTTCCAAGATCATGCAGTCTTCCCAGCTGGAGCTGGGATTTAAGCCCAGGCCTGTGGACTCCAGAACCTGAGCTCTCAATCTCTAATTAAAATGCCAGAAAGCATTGTCTTAGAACTTACAGGGTGAGTTATAGTGGAAAAAACGAGGAATTAGGTTCTATTCTTAGTTTTGGTACAATCTAGTTGTGAGGCCTTTGACAAGTCACTTTATCTCTCTGGGCTTTGGTTTTTCTATCTGAATGTGACATGGGGAGGGTAGAGGCATCAGTTGTATGGTTTTTAAGCAGTGGTGTGCTGGAGGCAGCTTATACCATCTCTGAAGAGCCAATTGTTAAATTTATAGGTATTTTGTTAGCTGGTTGATTTCATCCTGGTAGCTTGAAACTGACCATCATGAGAGTATTTATACCATGGAAATTGGCAAACACTGTAAGTGTTTAATAATGTTTAAACACTTAACCAAGGCTTTCCCTTGGTTGTTAAACATTTACCAGCATAACACTGCTTTCAGGTCTCTTTGAGTTAATTCTGTTTCTTTTCAATCTTCCCTATCAAACAGGGAGCAAATCCTCTGTCTCTTTATCTCTAGCACAATGGGTGGGTATGTAGTACATATTTGATGATGATGATGATGATGATTAAATCACCACATTTATATCTTAAAACTTTGGATGGGCCCTGCTTGAAGGTACTTGCCTGGAAATAGTGGACCCTCAGGGGAAGCTCTTCCTATGGCTCCAGTGAACTATGTATTGGCCTAATTTTTAGTGGAGATATTCTAACACTGCTTACAGCTTTCTTTTGAAATCTGACTGCCCCTTATCATATTATTACGCTGAATGAGAAAGTATAGCACAGAAATGGTACATATGAAGTCATTCTCTTTTGTGCTCGTTTTCTTGAGTTGTTCTGGATGTAAAGAATATTAGTGTTTTTCATTTTTAAGGTCCTACTGTGTTGGTCTATTCTCCTTTACTAACTTGGAGAGCATCCCTGCCGTTCCTATCTCCTTTTCCTCCAATTTCCTCTGTCTTTTTGATTAGCTCTGTGTCTCTCTATGTGCATTAACTCATACCCTGTAGCTGTTTTCCTATAGCTAATCCTCATTTTCATGCTCTCTCTTGAATAGTCTTTCTTCTTGGATCCAACGAGTTACAAACTGGTACTTAATGTAATGTTAAGCATACTGTTTTAACGTAATTATGATGTATATTGATGAGGTAATGGAAAGAATCCCAGGCTTTTGGTAAAGGAGACCTAGATATTTTGCTTCTGCTTTTTTTCAACTATTTGCACTTTTTCTCATTCATTAAATAATGCAGTTGGTCTATACTGTGATTCCCAAACCTGCCCATGCTTCAGTATCCCTCAAGGAATTTGGTTAAAATATAGATGGCCAGTCTCACCTTACTCCAGAACTAATGAATCTCTTTTGGGGTTGGGGGACAGGGAATTGTTCGGAGAGTTTATTTTTCCATTCAGTGGGTGGCAGAACTAGAGTTACTGACAATTTCCACAGGGATAAAATTTCTTCTTTTTTTTTTCTTCTTATAGTGGAAACAAATAGGACTACAACAAAGTATTGGTGGAATGTTCTACTGATAGTTAATTATACTCAGAAATTCTCATTTCTCATAGTAAAAGAAATAGTTACGTTTTTAAATGTAATAACAGCATTTAGGGAAATCAGTTAAACATTTCTTGTTTGGTGAGTCACATAATGTCTTTTAAGTCTATTTATTCATTTAAATCAGTTTGCATATTTATAATGTGCTGCCATGATCTTAGTTTTAGGAAATCCAATAAATAGTATTTTCTGCCCATTCAGTTAAGCATCCCTGCTGTCTCCTGTATAAGATTCCTTCACATCTCTTGCTAGAGAATGATGTTGAGCTATGAGGGTGGATTCCTGGTCATTGAATTCCCCCAGGGGACTTGGGATCTGAGAGAAATTACTGTCCCATGCTTGCACACCTGAATTTGGGTGCCAGGCACCTCAGGGTTCAAATATTTTATTTTTCATGTGTAAGGTAACCAGACACAGTGAAATGAAACTGATTTGTGAAATTAGCTTCCTGGGAGTTGTTTAAAGATACAAATTCTCTTAGGACACTAGGATATGAGCAGAAATAAGCCAATGTGATTTTTTCTGTTCTTGTTCCCAAGCTCCTGCTTCTCCTACTTCTGACCTTTACGTCATAGTTGCTTGGCAAGGTGACACTTGCTGATTTCAGCAACTAGATCACTTATGCAGGGAACAGTGTTGGTTGTACACCCAGCCAACATTTCGCCTTTTACTTCTTCCTGAGAGAATTCTGACTTTGTCTGTATATCCACCCCTCCTCTCCAGAGCTTTGTGCTTTAGGGGTAGTTGGCCTCAGCAGTAGGTAAAGCAGGTAGATCCTGATTAGAATGAGCCAATCATGATGATTCCAAATGGATCACATGCCAGTGATTGGTTTAGGGTTGATACGTGATTTTTTTTTGGCCAATAAGATGTGAGGGAATGTCTGCTCGGGTGGAAGTAGGAGGTTTTGGGAAAGGCTTTCTTGTTCTTATACCCCAGAATAGACCGTCCCTCTTTTGACTCTTGACACTGTCCATTTGTATATTTTGTCTGGAGCTACCTTCTCTTTTACCACCAGCCTAAGGATGAAGCCAACACAGAGGGGAGAAGAAGCAAGATAATCACAGGGAGGTGGAGCTGCAGCCCCAATCATATAACCTGTGAAATCGCTCCACCTCTGAACTTGCCTGCATAAGAAGCAGTACATATTATTTCAACAAATTGAATCTGTCTGTACTTGCAGATGAAGTCACTCTAACAGCTACATCTCTCCTGTCTGTTATTCTAGCATGGTCACAGGTTCTTTTTCTAATCGCTCATAGCACAAACTAAGGCCAGACTCTAATGAAAAAGATGCGCAGTGTGGAGAATAATTTTCAGCTGCTCATAACACAGATCAAACCTGGGGTCTCTCTCTAGGGGTTGTAGACACGGAGATGTGACATATAAGAGCTCTAATGGTCAGTGCTTGCTCCAGAGATTCTCACCAGGCTAGTCAGGGCTTTATCAGGCCTGTGTCACAGTCGAACTTCTTCTTTTGTCCAATCCTGCCTCCTAGTCCTTCCTTTCACTGATGTTCTTTCCTGATAAACACCTTGCACCCCCAAAACCATCTCAGCATCTGCTTCTGGAGAACCCAACCTGTGATTCCAGGCCAGCTTCCTATTCACTTCTGTCCTGTCTCTATGGGGCCAGGAGCAGCTCATCTCCCACCATCATTCCCGATCTCTCTGCAATTTTGTGTCCAGATAAAAGGACCAGAAAGAAGTTTTTTTTAAAAAAATTTCCAGCTGCAGGAAAAACTTCTCCCCAGGATATTTTTTAGTGGGGTATTCAGTTTTTTTAGGGGAAACCCCATTCCCATTCATAGGGTGCAGATGCAAACTAGGATGTTATTTTAACCCCATGGTTCTAAATTCAGAAAAAATAAAAAACACTGATCAGGTCTTGTCTCTTAGTGCACGTTGAATGAGGACATCCAGCCTCCCTCCCTCCCTCCCTCCCTCCCTCCCTCCCTCCCTTCCTCCCTTCCTCCCTTCCTTCCTTCCTTCCTCTTTACTGAGTATAATTTACTTACTATAAAATTTACTCATTTTAGTAAATTTAGAGATTTTTAGTAAATTTACAGAGTACTGTCATTGCCACAATCCAATTTTAGAACATTTTTGTCACTTCCAAAATATTCCTGGTGTCCATTTGCAGACACTCCCTGTTTCTACCTCCAGCCTCAGGCAATCCGTGATTTACTTTCTGTCTCTCTAGTTTTGCTTTTTCAAGACACTTCATATTAAGGGAATCATGTAATATGCAGTCTCTTTTGGCTGCTTTTGCTTAGCATAATGTTTTTAAAGTGTATCCATGTTGTAGCATGTGTGTATCAGTACTGAATTCCTCTCTATTGCTGAATATTATTCCACTCTATGAATATAATACATTTTGTTATATTATATCCATTTACCAGTTGATAGACATTGAATTGTTTCGATTTTTTGGGTCTATGTTGAATAATGCTCTTATGAACATTCCTGCATAAGTCTTTGTGTAGACGTATATTTTCATTGTCTTTCACCCAGGAGTGGAATTACTAGTTCATATGGTAAATTTATATTTACTGTTCAGAGAAACTACCAAACTGCTTTCCAAAATGGTTGCACCATTTCCTGTATTTATTGCCTTTGATTTTTGTAATTATTTTAAGATTAATTGTATGGTGTTTATTAAGAAACAGAAAGTTATTAACAACAGTACAGAGTAATTATGTAGCAGACACTCAAATATGACACCCAGATTCTCCTTTAGGACTGAAGGATCTATTCCTCTATCTTCTGGAAGTGCTGCTAGCTGACAGTCCTCAGGTGTCAGCTCTCGCCAGAAGCTGCCCTTGGCTAAGCAGTCACCTTGTCCATGGTCATGACTCCTTCCTAGGGGCAGCGTATATCCAATGACTAGTTGATATGAGGCATGAAAGCACTTTTTGCCCCAACTGAGGACAACTGAGGGGGCCATCCAGCTTCAGGGTTCTCTGTGGGGCTGACTGAGGCCCTTGTAGAAACTGCATTACAGCCCCAATCCCTGTCTTCTTTCTTCCCTTCCTCCAGAAGAAGGGTTGCTCCTCAGACTACTCTATTAAACATTCTGCACATTATTGTGCACCTGTCCATCTGAATTGCCTCTTGGAGGAAACCAGTCTTGAAAGCAACAAACTGTTACCTTTTAAATAATATAGATTACATTTACGCTTGTCTTATTAAGTAGATCCCTCTGTTGGCAAGAATCAGGGTATCTTATTGAAGCCTAAACAGAGTTCCAAACCCTGCATAGAAATCAGCTTCTGTTATCTCAGTATCTACCAAGAGAGGGCAGTGAGATGCTAGTTAAACTAGCAGCCCTGTGGTGAGAGTAAAGCAGAATTTAATTATCACAGAAATTCCCAGCACTTTGTTCTCCAAAAAAAAAATTTTTTTTTTTTTGTTGGCTCTTCCTATATTATCCAGAGATCTGTAGGATGTGTAGGAATAAACTTCATTTAGTATGCTCTAAATAAAGCAGAATTCCACCGAGCTCCTTTTCTTAAGGACAATTCTGACCACAGACTGTGGTTTTAATTTTTAATTAATTAATGTTTCATTTGACGTATTTGAACAAAGTGGATTCTTTTTAAAATATAGTCATGGATGACTTATAAAATCAAATAATGTTAGACTCCAGAGTTTCTTTAGTTCAGCCTCCTTATTTTGTAGGTAGAAATACAGGGCATCAAAGACTTGGAGTGGTTAGTTCAAGAGCAGCAAGGAGAACTACAACTAAAATTTGGTCCACCGGTTTTTTTCACTATACATTACTCCTTTTCTTCTCTTATAGGACTTTGGTTATTTATAGTTTTTCAGGGAGTTAAAAACACTTATTCATAAAGAAAAACACTACAGAATGGGATTAGTGATGGGTATGAATGTCAGAGAATTAGGCTGACTATATTTTCAGTGACTGAGTTTGGCATGTTCCAGGATTTGTTTTCTTTCTCTGAATTTCCAGTCATTTTAAATACTACTGTTATCAATATTTTTGATATGTGTAACTATTAAGATTTAACAATATTTTCTATCTGCTATCTTGATAATTTGCATAATTAGTTCAGTCAGATCTAGTTGACCAGTTACCATTCTGCATGATTTGGTTTCACTTTGTGGTGTCCAAAACTCTTGTATTGGGTGAAATGGTATTGTTTAAAAATATAAAACCCTCTAGGGAAGTTCTTAACAAAGTGAAAATCAAATAACCATCTTTGTTAATATCAAGTTATCTAATGTCTTTGCTTGGCAAAACCAGGAAATATCCTGCACCAGACTTGATTCATTTTTAATACTAGTTATATTTAGGGAGCTTCCCACATGCTGGTGTCCTTTGTTAAAATCTGAGGCAAATCAGTGTCCTTTATTTTTTGATGACCTTCCTCTTGCCATGAATTAAAATTCCCCTTATACTCAATTCCCTTTGTCTCTGTAAATACGTACCCTTATTATGGCAGAATCCTAAAGAATTAGGAAGTGTGATTATAAATGATTGCTTATTAGATAGTTTAAGTTTTCTCTCTCTTTATCAATGTGCTTTGAATTTAAGTGGTGTGTGTGTTTGATAGAGGGAAAATTGAGGAAGAAGGAGAGGGGGAGAGAGAGGGGGAGAGAGAGAAAGAGAAAGGAAGGGACCTCTTCTCTGTTGGTCTCCCTGCTTGTTTTCTTCTAGACCTGGGACCCCTTTATCACCTGCAGAGTTGGTTGTGCTTCAGCTATTGATTGTTTCTATACTGAGGTTTCTTTTTAAGGATCCCACAGCTATTTACTCAGCTTCAGTTTAGCAACAGTTTAGCTTTAGCGATACTCCAGCTCTGACCTCCAGTTCTTCATTTGTTTTCCCTGAAGTTTGGGTAAATGATCTAACTTTTCTGAGCCTTGGTTTCTTTTCTTTTTTTTTTTTTTTTGTGGTACGCGGGCCTCTCACTGCTGCGGCCTCTCCCGTTGCGGAGCACAGACTCCGGATGCGCAGGCCCAGCAGCCATGGCTCATGGGCCCAGCCACTTCGCGGCACGTGGGATCCTCCCGGATCGGGGCACGAACCCGTGTCCCCGGCATCGGCAGGCTGACTCTCAACCACTGCGCCACTAGGGAAGCCCTTGGTTTCTTATATATATATAATATGGTTAAGAATACCCAACTTATAGCATCAGTGTGAGGATTAAATGAGATGGTGGGTATGAAATGCTTAGCACATAACACTCATCCCATATGTGTATCATTACCTCATTGTAAGCTCTTCACCTTCGAAAATTTCCCTCTTTTTGACTGCTAGTTACATGGAGTGTATAAACAAGAGCAGCTTATATAATATGCTCTATGTTTCCCACTCCATCCCCAAAAGGATGAAACTCTAATAGGACCAAATCCTCAAACAGAAGGGATGCGTGTCTGGTAGAATTTCAGGCATTAACCAATCAAATGGAAGAATACGTTGGAGTGTCTTTGTTAGCTTTTTCATGGCTTCCAAAATAATTCCACATTAGGAATATTGCTATTTTGCCTTTGGGCATAACTGTTGGGTTTTGGGAAACTTGAAGTTTTGATTGTCAGGATGACTACTTCATTCATTCTTCCTTTCCCCTGCTTCAGGCCTTTATCTACTCTCTTCTCCCCTCCTAGTGATGCCCTATCTTCTGCTTATACCAACTAATTTGAAATATGGCATTTTGTTAAGACTGCTTTATATTTGCATGTATCTATTAAACATCCCTTAATTATGATATATGACTAAACTAAATTAAAATTTTATTTCTGCATTTGTCTTGAAAATTTGAATGCTTGGGCTTCCCTGGTGGCGCAGTGGTTGAGAATCTGCCTGCCGATGCAGGGGACACGGGTTCATTCCCTGGTCTGGGAAGATCCCACATGCCGCGGAGCGGCTGGGTCCGTGAGCCATGGCTGCTGAGCCTGTGCGTCCGGAGCCTGTGCTCCGTAACGGGAGAGGCCACAACAGTGAGAGGCTCGCGTAACGCAAAAAAAAAAAAAAAAAAAAAAAAAAAAAAAATTGAATGCTTTAGTTCCAGTAGTTTGATAAGTGTGTGCTGCTAAAAAAAGACTAGTTAAGCTCTCAGATTTCTAAAATACGATGTTGTAATTCTTTCATTCTTTAAAAGAAAAAACTATTTTACTACTTAAAAATAAGTTGGGAAGATTTAAAATATTTTTGTCTTTTTACGAAATACTATAATTTGGGGGTAGTTAGGTAAGCTTGGGGCAGTTAACAGAGACACTACTGTGAGAATTTAAATAACATCGTTTGTGAAAAATGTTTTGTAAGCCATAAAGTGTTATTTATATGAGGAATCATAATCGTTACTGCCAAAGAAGCCGACAAACCTGACTTGAAGTCGCTGTTATAAATAACAATAGGAATTTTAGAGGAACAAAACTGTGGCCCACAAGTTTGATCTCTGGGTTCAAGGTTTGGCTACATTGTCTTTAAGATAATCAACCTTGGGATTCTCTGAAAACACAAGCAGGAATTCAAAAATAAAAAATTAACACAACCAGGGCTTTCCATGCTCCCACCAGATGCAGAGGACACATTTTTGTCCTATTTATTAACTGATGAGAGTTGGGGTC
The DNA here is from genome assembly GCF_011762595.2 of Tursiops truncatus. Lineage (NCBI taxonomy): Eukaryota > Metazoa > Chordata > Mammalia > Artiodactyla > Delphinidae > Tursiops > Tursiops truncatus. The sequence continues at coordinate 91,010,815 of NC_047043.1, read as the reverse complement.
AGATGTGTTAGAAATTGCTGCTGTAATGATGTCTGATGTTGGTTAAGTATCACTTTTATAGTCTGAGAGTCAGGGTACTCCTTCTCTGACATACCCCTTCCATTTACAGTGGGTCTATTTTCTGATGATATACTTTTTAACAGTATCCATTTTATCACCCAATTAATCAAGCTTGATGGAAAACCTAAATGGAGTGTTCTTTTTCTCAGAAGAAAAGCACTTTAAAGGTATTTAAAGGACAGCTGAGTTAGACGTTTGCAAGTCATATCTATGGAAAAATAAAACATGTGCCTTTCCCTGCTGTCTTTCCTTTATAAAAGTGTTCTGATGCTCCAAATTACAAAAACATTTATGGCTTATGAAATTTTCATTACCCCAAACTCCCCTTTCCCCTGGTTTTTAGCGTGGTAATGCTTGCTGGCAAGAGAGGGACTCTGACATTTTGAAGAGGCATAGTACCAGTGCTATGGCTTGTGGTGGCTCTTTTATTTAAAGTCTCACTGTTCCTTTCCAGTGACTCCCTAATTAGCTCAGGCTCTGGCCCAGAGGACTGTGCATGGCGGTATTTAACTGCCTGGAAAGTGGCTCTGGAAAGATGCTGGCTCAGCCTAAGTAACTGGGTTGTATCCTGGCTGCCTTTTGGGTGAGAGCTTTATTTTTAACTCTACTCCCTAGTTCACATGATCGCTAAAGTTAGATCATAGTGAGGAGAACTTGGTTTCATTCTTAGATCTTTGTTTTGTATTTGTTAGCGTTCATAACTGTTTTCTTCTTCTCTTTTGCCACTAAGAGGAGGAAATAAAATGATAGGCTTCTCTGGAGAATGATTTACTAAAGATTTGCTGTGTATTTTTCTGTCTATAGCTTTTGGAGGAACAACTCTATCTTTTCTTCAGGTCTTCTATCACCGAATGATATAATAAATAAACAAAATAAGCTATTCAGTTGCAATTTCAGGGTGGGAAAGAGGCTATAAATATTTAGAAAATGACACATCCTTGCCCACTAAGAGTGCATATCTAAGTATAATATAAGGTAGACTTAAATACGGTCAGAAAAGGGTATTAATAATATGCTTTAAGAACTCTGAGAACTTAATAAGAGGATCAGGGAATTCTCCCTGGAAAATGTGATGTATGAGTGGGGTTTTTAAAGATGAGAAGGGTTTTCTAGGCAGAGAATAGGTTGGGGGCATTTCCCAGTCAGTGAACTGAGTGGAAGAAGACAGGAGTCATGAGAATGCTGGGTGTGTTGCTGGAACAGAAACAGATGCGTGTTGATGAGTGTGGGGTACACGGTTGGATGTACTAGGAGACAGAGCTAGAGAGACAGGTGTGGCTGGGTCAAGGTGGGGTCTGGAATCTGCTAGGCTAGGGAATTTTATACTACTAGATCTCTCCCCATAGTGTTTGGAATTAGTTTACATTTTTTTTCTTTGTTTTTTGAAAAACATCACACACCTATTCCTTGAATTATTTTGCAGTCATACTCTTGGTTTCAGAGCCATACATCTTAGTGAAGCAGAAATCATTTGGAAGACAAGTTTATGATGTCATTTGTCTTATTTAGTCATCTTCAGGAGTGACTTTTAAACTGATCAAATGAGATAATATACATGGAAGCTTTAAAAAGAATAATGTCTTATTACAAATGGTAGATTCTCTTATTCTGAAGAAAACCCTTGACCTTTATTAAAACTTAGCATTGCTTTTCTTTTCCTTTACTCCATGCTTTCCACCTTTATTGGAAAAATAAAGACAGTATAATAACATTAAAGAAAATTTGAAAACAGAGGGGAAAACATACCCCTCCTTTCATTGGTCCTGGGTTAGAGCAAAGTTGGAATTTGGTTGTTTTTGCCAGGCTTGCTGGCATATGTTCTCTTTTTTGCTTGAGTAGCACTCTGACTTTCCCTGGAGAAACAAGCCACTCTTGGACCATGTGGCTGGGGTGGGACTGACCTGTTGCTACAGCTGAAAGGATCTTGGCATGGCCAAATGGGCGGTTGCATCATCCTGGTTACGATGATTAGTTTAGGGATGGGCATGTGGTCCATGAACCATAGACTCAATTCTGTGACTTTTGTTGGAACTTTTGGAGAAGAAGCGTGCTTTTCCACTGGTGTTGCTAAGACAATAGAATATAAGTCTAAAGCTGCCGGTAGCCATCTTGCTACCACTTGAGTAAGAATGAGGCCAACTTGGGGGAAAGCAGAACCAAGAGCCAGAGAGAGAGAAAGAGGGAGAGCTTTCTGATGGCTCTGCTTGAGAACCAGCCACACCAGCAATTGCATTATAGTCATGAATAGTTTTTAGTTATGTCTGCCAATAATTTTCTTTTTTGGTTTGGTCACTTTGAACTGTATTTCTGTCACTGATGAACACAGAAATACTTGAGGTGTTAAGTATTTGAGGTGGCATTTATAAAAGCTTTGAAGGATGGCTAGGATTGCTTTGTTTTATTAGGCTCAGCTCTCTCCACCACACTATGGGGGTTGTGCTGAGTAGTGTGCTTCCTCTTGACCTGGCCCAGGGACAGGGCACTTCCATGTACCCTCATGTAGGAAAGGAGAGCCACCCTACCTTTACTCTGTCTGCCTGGGATGAGACATGGCTTAGACACACTTTAGCTTACAGCAGCTCTGAGTGCACAGAGAAGATTGGAGACACCATCAGTTTTGGCCATTTTGATAAGAAGAGGGACAGACTGTGTTATGTACTTGGTTTCTCCCTTCGTTCTCATCCCAGAATATTTTTTCTGGTGAATCTGGCTAAAATGAACATCAAGGACAGCCTGAAAGGACAACCTGTAGGCTGCTTGCAGAAATGGAGTGGGATACTTGCTGTGGACCTTTAAAACCAAAAAGTAGAAACGTCTCCTATCCTTCCAGCTGTCTCTATGCATCAGTGCTCAAGTGCCAGCAACACAGGCACTAATTGTGGCACCTTTGGAAGAAGTCTTTGTGTGGCACCAAGGCTGTTCTTTTACTACACACTGGAAGGGGAAGCAGAAGTGAAAGTGGACAGATTTTTCCCGGCAGGCTTAAGCTCTGATGTCCTTCACGCTGCTGACTCTGGCACCGCTCTTGCCGTTGAGCTGTGATGGCAATCATCATCTCGGCAGGCATATCACAGCTCCAGTTATACTGCAGATGGTTCACACCCAAGCCAACAGAAAATGTGCATAATCCATGGGCTAACAGATCCTTACAAATCCTCCAGAGACAGCAGGACATGCAACCCATGCCCAAGCTGTTTTAATTTCTGCAGATTCCAAACTGATTAGACAGCAAAGAATCAAAAGCAGGCATTTAGGTAACAATAAAAAGGTAGGCTGATTATGTAGTGGAGTGGCTTTGCATTTTAAACTGAATATATCTCTTTCTTCCTTTCACTTACCCGTCCTTTTAACTAGTTCTGAATCCCAAACCAAATGTTACTACTCCAGTAAGTCCTAGTTAAACAGAATGTCTCTCTTTCTTTCCTTTCTTTTCTTTTCTCTTTCTTTCTTCCTTTCTCTCTCTCTCTCTCTGTCTCGCTCTCTCGCTCTCCTCCCCTCACCCTCCTTCCCTCCCTCTCTCCCTGCTTCCCTCCCTCCCTTTCTCTTTCTTTTCTGTGCATGTTATTGATTCTGCCCTTATGAGAAAATCACGTAAAGCAAACCCAAAAGCAATCAGGGCACGCTGGTACAGAGGGAAGATCACCAAATGTATTTTTTTCCCTAGCTTTGTCTTTATGCTCTGTGGTCCTTAGTTTCCAAATCTATGAAATGTCAAGCTAGGACTGCAGTATTATTTTGCTACTGTTGTTCTAGCAAATGATCATAAACTTAGAGACTTAATACAAATTTATTATCTTACAGTTCTGTAGGTCAGAAGTCTAACATAGGGCTCATTGGGCTAAAATCAAAGGGTTCATTCTTTTCTGGAGGCTCTAGGGAAGAATCTGTTACCTTGCCATTTCTAGCTTCTAGAAGCCACTACCTTCTTTGGTTTGTGGCCCTTTTCTTCCATCTTCAAAGCCAACAACAGCAGGTCAGGTTCTCATGTCCTGTCTCTCTAACCTACTCATCTGCCTTCCTCTTCTGTTTTTAAGTACTCATATGATTAGGTTGAGCCCACCAGGATGATCCAGGATAATCCCCCTATTTCAAGCTCCTTAACCATAATCACATCTGCAAAGTCCCTTCTGCCACGTAAGGTAACATATTCACAGGTTCTGGGATTAGGGCATGGACATCTTTGGGGAGAGTTCAGTATTAGTCTGCTTACTGGTTAGTGAATACCTAAGTCTCTGTCAATATTGAATTCTCTTTGTGGAAGCTTCTCGTCTTCCCAGCATTGTCCTATAGATCAAGACTATGATCTGGGTCTAACCCAGGTTCAACTCAATCTCTGATAACCAGGGCTACAAACTGGTAATCGATAGTCCAATTTAGGTTCATCATCATGTAAATTAGCCTACATGTTTAAAAAAATATCTGTTTAATTGAAAATTTTTTCAATTGGGAAATTTCACGTAAAGACACAAATTTCCAGCTTCTCTCGAAGGAATAAAAACAACAACAAAACCAACAACAAAATAGGAGAATTCGATAACACTAGGCTTTATTTTTTCTTCCTTTGCATGGCAGCCCTTGGCCAGAATTGAGTAGGTGCCCATTGGTTTTCTTTTACAGACAGGAATTTTGTACCTGCGTATTTATATAACCTGCTTGGTCCCTCTGTGAGCATTTGAATTTTCAAGCTTTGTTCTATCCCTTCTATGACTTCAGCCCTACTCTACAATTGATCTTCACCCTGATGACCCAGAATTGCTGCAAGTTTCTGAGTCATTCATTATACTTTATCCATTAATTATTGAGTTAGACAAACAGATTACTGTATTTTATCTCTTTCATTTTTTTTCTGGTTCAAAAACTATACATTTATTATGGCATTTGAGAAAACTTTCTCACTCACCACAACTATACCTCCTCCCTTGAGGCCTACAGTTTATTGAGGTTTTCAATATTATTGGCTTCCTTCTGTTTATAAAAGAAAAGTTGAAAAACAGTAACTGTGTTTTATAGGTAGTAATTTATGGGTTTTTTTGGGGGGGGGGTTGTTTTAACAGCCTTCTTTTTGAAAATGTACTTTCCGACTATCCAAAGTACAGGTGATACTTTTATAATCTGAAAAAATTTAGTGGAAGTTATTTATTTCATTAACAACCTTTTGCTACTAGGTTTTGTGTGGCTACTACTGAGCTCTAGGCAAAGAGAGCTGAATGGAAAATTATTCATTGCTTGGTATTTTGAGACTCGCAACTCCCTTCCTAGTTTATTCAAGGCCAGTTATAACCCAAAAGGCCAGGTGCTGAGATTTATTGATAGAAAAAAAAAACAAAACAAACCATCGTCCCCAAAAGTCACATATTCTGCATCTAATCCAAATATTACTTTGATGAAAAGGCAGAAACATGTAAATAATTCACTCCTGAGATTTTACTACTATGTCGAATGATCATGTCATCTTAAATGATTGCAGACTCAACAAAAGCTGTCTTTTTGCCTTATGAAACGTGGGTCAAATAGGGTACTACTCATTTAAATTGTGATAGCTGTGAAAGTTCAGGAGCAATGGAAAGAAACTGCTAGAGATAAGCAATGTTCATCCTCAATTTTTTGAAGGGAACAAAAGAGTTGGAATGTAAACCAAGAATTAGTTACATGAATTGAGTTTATGTCTTAAAAGCTTTTTAACAGTTCCTTTCTTTCTTAGACTACAACTCATTAGACATATAAAATTTAGCTGGATTAAAAAAATTTTAAACCTTTATGGAAATGCACATAATTAAGTCTAATTGGTGATGAAATACATTGAAAGTAGATGATGTAAATCAAATGTTCCGTAATTCTGGTTTCAGAAGAGCAATGAGCCAGTGGAGAGGTTGGCATTTTATGAAAGAATACACCATGAACGCTTTTGTATAGGGTATCTTCTTGTGTTTAAATATCAAGAAACAGGTGCAGGGCTTCCCTGGTGGCGCAGTGGTTGAGAGTCCGCCTGCCGATGCAGGGGACACGGGTTTGTGCCCCGGTCCGGGAAGATCCTACATGCCGCGGAGCGGCTGGGCCCGTGAGCCATGGCCGCTGAGCCTGCGCTTCCGGAGCCTGTGCTCCGCAACGGGAGAGGCCACAACAGTGAGAGGCCCGCGTACCACAAACAAACAAACAAACAAACAAAAGAAACAGGTGCAATTTCAGGTTATCTGTTGACTGCCTGATATTCACCAAATCAGGCAATTTTCAGTTTTTCATTTTGGAGGTGGAGTTCCTTCCTTTGCCATGATTTTCCACTGTACCTGGTGAAAGAACAGATTTTCCCTTTATTGAAGGGGTTGGCTGGGTGCCTATAGTAAATTGGAAAGAAAGTGGTTTGATGGAAACTGCTTGAGGTTGTAACTTTCAATTTTCCTACTTTTCATTCTCTCCCTGAGACCTTTGAGTTCATTGTACCTGTAAAAAAGGCGAAGAAGCAGGATGGTAATGAGTTTGGCTGCCTTCATTTCCCCACTCCTGCCACTCAGCGTTTTATTTTTCAATATTTGAAAATTCAGCAGTTTCAAAAGGGTAAATCTATTTAGGGATTACTTTGTTTTTGTATTTTGGGATAATAGATAACGTGGGAGGTTGTACAGATATTTTTTAAACAGTTCAGGGTGTGTGTGTGAGCGCATGTGTGCATGTTTGAAGAGGAATCCAAAACCTTCTAAGGAACGATTATTTGTTACTTTCTTGCTTGACTTTTCAGGGGATTTGGTTGTCCCAGAAATGACACTTATGTAGCCCAAAGAAAAGAAAAGGACATACTTGAAACATTTAATTCTCTCTCCATTTTGCAGATACTGTTTATTTTGTAGGAGATTAGGATCTTTTTCAGAAATGTATGAATTTTTTTCAGGTAAAACATCCCAAATTACCCATTTATTCATTTAATTATGTCAGTGGTGTAAAGACAATGAGGAAATTAGTATGGAGACTACCACTCTATATATTTGGAGGCTCAGTAGAATGCATAGTTTATGAAACTAAAACTAAATTTTACTTTAGTTAACTAAAATTACCTTGCTATTTGGTTTGCTAATTGTCAATGACAAACGGCCTCCAACTCTGTGAGGGGACGCAGAGCTTATTTATCCCTGCTAATTTTCCAAGCCAGTCCATTAGGAAGACACCTCCTGAATTAGGGGCAGGGACCCCCTCTGCCATGTGGGCCTAGTGGCTTCAGGCACATGAGCAGATGCTACTCAGTGAGAAAGGAATAAATGGGACGAAAGCTCCTGCACATGAGCTGCCATGGCTTCTGGTGGTCTCTGTGTCTCTCTCTTTGGATGTGTATCACACCTCTTTGAAACCGAGGATCCTTTCAGCAAGTCTGCAGGTCCCAGTGGGGCAGTTTGGGCATGTCTGGTTTTCTTCCATACCACATGTAGGTTCTAGGAACACATTACTTTCAGAGACCTTTTCTCTGCCTAGATCTTGTCTCCCTCTGTCTATAACCACTTCTTCTTCTACTACAGCCTCCCCATGTTGGTTGAGTATATGCTGAAAGATTGCATCCTTCTAGGATTCCAGGTGGAAGCAGGAAAAAAGTCCCTTCTACTCTTGGATCCTCAAAGTGTAGCTGAGGGAGGGCTGTTTCTAGTACCCATTCTCCCATTCTAGGAATGAAACCAGGTCTATGGGGATGTGTGGGAAGTCATGAAAGAAGACCTCACTTACATCTAACTCTTCTCTTTTTTTCCCTCAGCTCCTTAATCCAGCCCAGGAATGGTTTTAAGGGCTTTCCTTTGCAGTGGAAAATTGCTTGCATTCATGGCCTCTGTCTTTCTTACTCTACTGCTCACAGGAAAAAACAAACAAACGGATGCCTTAAATTAGTCAGCTTCTGGTTTTTAATATAAAGGGAAGCTTCTGGAATTTAGGCAACCTTTTATCCTCCTAAGTGTTTGGTCCTTGCTGTTGAGACCTATTGCTTTTATGACCGATACCCTTATTATGACTTAAAAAAGTTGAGGTTGAGCAATGACGCTTTGTTTTCCGCTCTCCAGCAGTGGATGCTTCAGCCTCAACGACTAGCCTCAAGGCGCAACAAGACTTATGCAGGATGAAAATATATCAGACAATATTAAAAAGATTATTCCATGAAACAATACTAGTAATATCAAAAGCCATACTAACACCACCACCACAACTTTACATTTGTGTCAATTTGCATCTTACAAACCATTTTCTGATGAAATGCTTAATTCCTTCCACAGCTTTGCAAAGTACTATAGCTTTTTAAAATTCCTTGTTTTGTATGAGGGGTTTAAGACAGAGACATCAAGGGGAAAGCCCAAGGTCACCTATGTTGTGAATTTTCGAATCTAGACTGGGACTGAGGCATTCTGATTCCAGGTGCTCTTTGCATTTTATCAGTCTTGGTTTCTGCATTAATAGGTCTTGTGGCAGCTTGTCTGGGTCATTACATTCTTCTGCTTCATGCTTTTCTAGGCCTAGTAGGCCACTACTCTTCCTTCAGTTCTGACTCCTTCTGTCTATATTGAAACTTGCTCCTCTTCTTTTAGTCTGGATGTCAGCTGCTTGCTCCAACTCATGTCTTGCTTAGTCTCAGATCAGCTAGCATTCCAGATTTCCAACTGGGCTTCTCACCCTGTCTAATCCTCTTCTGCCTGTTTACTATAGGAGATTATAATCAGATTTCATGAACGATTAATGTAGTGAATAGTGAATAATGCCACTTTCTAAAATCCTGAATTCTAATTTTAGAACCTAATATTGAATTAATAGCTTTACATAGAAATCTTTATTGGTATTTTGTGTCCTGTTGATTTCACTCTAGCAAAGAGTTGAGTTGAATTAATGATTTTTGCTGTTCATGGGGCAATTGAGGACATATTGGCTCTGAGTAGACTGGGCCAAACGTGGAAATTGTAGAACACATATTCCTAAGTACTGAATCTTTTATGCAATGGAGGATGCACAGTAAATTAATTAGTTGGCCTTGACTCTGGTCCCGCTGCTGCTGCCAACTCACTATTTCACCGTCTGAGCAATGGGGCAGTGCAGACCATATGCCTCCTTTGCCATGTATCGTTATATTGTTTTACTATTTGCATAGACTCCATTTAAGTAGCAGGATAGAGGATAATACTTAAAACACAAAGTCAACTCATAGATACACCTTGAAATCAATTTCCCATGATACATGCTTAAAGCTCCGTAGTTGCTAGGGACTCATTAACCCTGAAACAAATTGATTGAACTTAACCAAAAATGAATTATGTGTTAAGAAATATGTAATAAAAAACTGTGGATCCATGACCTACAGAATTAGTGTTATAATTCTTCAGGTTACTGTTATATTTGCCCTTATTCTTCTGTCATAGGGAAATATGGAAATGTCAGGAGTTAGGGGGCATTTGTCTAAAGCTGGCAGCTTAACCACTTCTCTTGGTGGCTTGTAAATAGCTTCAGTTAAAAGGCATCAGGAAACAGAGAAAAACAATCTCAGATGACAATGCCAGCTAAAAAGGAGTGGGACTTTCTAATGAATCTCTGTATCATAAGGTCGTATACCAAGGCCAGCTTTTATACAAATTGTGGCCAAAATGTGAGAATGTAATTACATCAGTGGACAAAGTAGCAAAAGGTTGTGGGGTCGGGAGGATGTATTTTAACAGGATTCTCTATCACAGAAACAAAGGCAGATGTATTTAGCAGAAATAAAACAAATCAGCAACTGGTTCCCATTACGTGCCAGGAGAGATGAGGTCCTAATAATTACCAAAAATTTGAGTAGACCTCTGAAAGATAGACTCAACTCTGCTAAGAGAACAGGATCATGATTTAAGTGAAATAGTTATCAGAATTATTTAACTCCTGTAGGGACTAGGGATTTGAAATAGATGGTGAATGAAAGAGATACACTGTCACTTGGGGTAGTTAAAATAATTTAAAGTATTTTGGTTCTTTGGAGTACTGTGTTTTTCATTTTTTTTCTCTTTGGACTCTCAATACACTTTTGCTTTTATGTTTCATCTTTTAATTTGAGGGACAAAATTATAATTTGTTAATACTACAATACTATGTATGTGGTAGGCACTCAATAACTATTTGTTAAATTGAATGATTGAATCAATCAATAATTACAGTGAAAATGAAGAGATTACGTTATTGTAACACCTCATAGTTTTGTATTTGCTGTGTTTATTGATGGCCAGGCTTAAGGCAAAAATTGATTGAGGTTGTGGAGCTTTCAGAGCTGATTTTAGGGTTTGATGTTTCAGAATGACAGTTTGTGGAGAAAGGGATGTACTTACTATTAAAAAGTATAGATGGGTAGCCCCCCAATCACCTTTACAATGAAACTATTTTTGAAATCCTTCATCTTTTATATGTCTTTCTGAAACCTTTTGCTCCGAACAGGGCCAGTTTAGACACTGTTATCATTCAACTGACATTTTCCGTGAGTTATGCTCGTCTGCTAATTTAAAGCCATTTATACAAAGATTGGAGCAGTTTAAGTTATTTCAGAGGCAGCAGGGATTTGAGGTTGGTATAATCTGGCTGTTTGTCTTGTCTGTCATTTGAATAAGAGGTGTGATTTTGGTAGACAGCCATCCTAGAGCCAGTTAGCTACTTTGAGCATTGAAGCCACCATGGCAAAAAGGAGAGTGGCAGACCAACGAATCTTTTCAATTACCCCCCAGGTAACACACTTCAGTTAGTGACCAGATTATTTCAAGCAAAAGGCACTCATTTCTAAGACTAAGAATATTGTTCAGGGCTTCCCTGATGGCGCAGTTGTTGAGAATCTGCCTGCCGATGAAGGGAACACGGGTTCGAGCCCTGGTCTGGGAAGATCCCACGTGCCGCGGAGCAACTGGGCCCGTGAGCCACAATTACTGAGCCTGCGCGTCTGGAGCCTGTGCTCCGCAACGAGAGGCCGCGATACTGAGAGGCCCATGCACCGCGATGAAGAGTGGCCCCCGCTTGCCACAACTAGAGAAAGCCCTCACACAGAAACGAAGACCCAACACAGTCATAAATAAATAAATAAAATTTAAAAAAAAAGGAATATTGTTCAGTCATGACAACATGTGTAGAAAGGAAAGAAGCATCACATAAACTCAAGGGAGGAAATAACAAATACATGTAGAAAAGGCTACTGTGCCTTTCTAATGTGCACGTGGAACACAAATCAGCAAGACTTTAGCAGGAGCTGGGAGGACAGGCAGGGATTGAATAAACTGACCGGAGGAATCTGATGGTAAAAGTTAATAGGTGTCGGTAGACACAAGGCAGAAGGTACAGAAATGGATATTTGTTTTCCCAGGTTCCATGTTCTTTCACTTGTGTTCTCTCATTTAATCTCTGTAACAGCTTTGAGAAGTGGGACTTATTAGCTCTATTTATCTTGTTGTGTACAAAAAGAAATTGAAGCACACGGAGATTGAATAACTGACCTAAATTTGAGCTGTTGGTAATAGAGCCAGGATTTGAATCCAGGGGTGATTCCTCATCCCCACGTCTGAAGCATCTCACACGATGAATGTGTCCCAGTTGATGCTCTGCTCTTTGTAGTTTTCCCTGACGTTTCTTGAGTCTGTAAGTCAGATTTCCTGAGAAGCTTGAACTTTCTTGTCGCAAGAACTATATGCCTCTTTCTGGCTACCAGTATATACCTTGTCCTCCTGCCCTGAGCCAGGGGCACACGATCCAGACTAAGGTCAGGTTCATCACCACAGTGTTCCTCCTGTCAGTTTATTTAACCCCTGCCTGTCCCTTCGAGCTCCCTCTGAAGTCCTGTACTCTATACTTTCAAGGTTTCGTCTCTGGCTCTTTTTATTAGCTTCTTTGAGCCTGGATTCTTGTTACTCTCAGTGTCTGGGTCACTTCTTCTGTGTTCTAACTAAAATTCTTGCTCCTTGTTCCCTGTACCCTCACTGTGTGTTTATACCACCCACACTGTGCTAAAAGCCCATACCTGTGAGGTCCTTTGTTCCCTCCCTGCTCCTGCTCACCTGTGCCAATCTCCTGCCTCTCTAATCTGGGTCACATACTTCACTTGCCTTTGCCAAGGCCCCTGGACACCAGATGTCTCCTGACATGATGCATGAGGATGGGTGTTATTCCTGTGCATATTATCCTTCCACAAGTGCACGCAGATTTGGATAAAAATACAATGTAATTTGGGCTTCCCTGGTGGCGCAGTGGTTGAGAGTCCGCCAGGGGACGTGGGTTCGTGCCCCGGTCCGGGAGGATCCCACATGCCGCGGAGCGGCTGGGCCCGTGAGCCATGGCCACTGAGCCTGCGCGTCCGGAGCCTGTGCTCCGCAACGGGAGAGGCCACAACAGTGAGAGGCCCTTGTCTACCTGAGAAGGACATCTGCCTTTTGGATTGAGATTCAGTAGTGCTGCCCATGGAGTTGCCAGGGAGGAAGAGGTTGCTTGCCTTGGCATCCAGAATGTCTGTCAGTTGCCCTTTCAACCAAGGATTCAATTTTTGATCTTTGAATTGCTATTGGAAGCCAAACAATCTGTTGTTGATAGGGCGAGAATTATTTTATTATTAAATACATTCTGTTTGTTTAGTACATCTTAGGTCTCAGTTGTATGAACTCATTTAGTCCTCATGACCACTTGAGGATAGAGACAGAGCTGGTATCATTAACAAATGGAATAACTGTTCCATATTGGTTATGTAACTTACCCAAATTATGCCCTAAATAAGCAGTTAGGGGCCTTCAGACTTCAGAACCTATTATTTTGGAACAGGAAGTCAGTGAAATTTCATTTGGTAGCTCCTTGCCCCCTAGTGAACATAAATGACAAATGTTAGGATAAGCTGGGTGTAGTTTATATTACAGGGTTTCAGAAATTGAAGATCCTTTGCTCTCTTTTGAAATACCGTGTTACACAGAGATATTTGAAGAGCCCTTTCTGGTTTCTGACAATAATTTTCTCATGTATTCTTCCTAACCCCCAAATCTCTCTTCTAATTATCTCCCTAAGAAACCAAACTCTGCTAATTACTTCCCACTGATTTCTGCTCTGGAGTTTTATGTGTGTTTTGGATGCTTAAGTCTACTTCATGATAACAATAGGAAAAGGCATTTTATCTGTATTTTGGTCCAGTGTCCTGAAAAATATGTCATTTGTCACTATAAATCTTATTTTGAGGGCTTTTATGAAAATCTTAAATCTTCTCGCATTATAAAATTAACATACATCATATAAAAAATATAAATAATTCATATTCCATATTTGAATTTATAACATTTTGTATAATTTCTACCAGGAAATTAAAAATTATTTTAAAATATCATTTTTAATAGCTTCATAACATTTCATCATCTGAGTATAATATACTTTATCTAACCATCCTTGTAATTTTTTGATACTTAGATTCTTTCCAGTTTCTCATAATCATAAATAAACATTCAAAGTGTTGAATAAACATCTTTGCCCAAACCTCTGGTTATTTTCTTAGGATAATTGCTTAGAAGTTGAATCATCAGTTTCATCATCCTTCTAAAACATGCAGTTGGAAACAAAAATAAAATAGTACCAGTGGGTTCAAAGTAAAAATTGAAAGCATTTTTTAACCTTCCTAAAAAAAACTCAAAATGAGTCATAGGCCTACATGTAAAATGCAGAACTATAAAACTTCTGGAAGGTAACATAAGAGAAAATCTAGATGACCATAGGTTTGGCAATGACTTTTTTTTTTTTTTTTTTTTTTTTTTTTTTTTTTTTTTTGCGGTATGCGGGCCTCTCACTGTTGTGGCCTCCCGTTGCGGAGCACAGGTTCCGGACGTGCAGGCTCAGCGGCCATGGCTCACGGGCCCAGCCGCTCCGCGGCATGTGGGATCTTCCTGAACCGGGGCACGAACCTGTGTCCCCTGCATCGGCAGGCGGACTCTCAACCACTGCGCCACCAGGGAAGCCCTGGCAATGACTTTTTAAATACAATACCAGAGGCACAATTCATTAAAGAAATAATTGATAAGCTGGACGGAATTAAAATTATAAACTTTTACTCTGCAAAAGACATTATCAAGAGAATAAGGTAAGCCAGAGACTGAGAGAAAATATTTGCAAAGGACACCTCTGACAAAGGACTGTTATACAAAATATACAAAGCACTCCTAAAATCCAATAATGAGAAAATGAACAATCTAATTGAAAAATGAGCAAAAGATCTGAACAGACACCTCACCAAAGAAAATACGTAGTTGGCAAATAAACATGTGAGAAGATGCTCAACATGTTATGTCATTAGGTAATTGTAAATTAAAACAACGAAACACCACTACATGCCTATAAGGATGGCAAAAATCCAAAACACTGACAACACCCAAGGCTGATGAGGATTGGGGGCAACAGTAACTCTTATTCATTGCTAGTGGGAATACAAAATAGTACAGCCACTTTGGAAGACAATTTGGCATTTTCTTACGAAACTAAAATACTCTTATAAGATCCAGTAATTGTGTCCCTTTGTATTTACCCAAAGGAGTTGAAAACTTATGTCTACAGAAAAATCTACACATGGCTATTTATAGAAGCTTTATTCATAACTGCCAAAACTTGGAAACAAACAAGATGTCCTTCAAAATGTGAATTTATAAACTAATTGTGGTACATCAAGACAATGGAATATTATTCAGTGGTAAAAATAATTGATTTTTAAGCTATGTAAAACCATGGAGAAGTCTTAATTGCTTATTACTGAGTGAGAGAAGCAAATCTGAGAAGGCTACATACTATAAAATTCCAAATATATGATATTCCTGAAGAGGTAATACTATGGAGACAGTTAAAAAATGAGTGTTTGCCAGGGCATAAGAGTGGGAGGAGGGATGAATAAGTAGATCACAGAGGACATTTAGGGCAGTGAAACTATTCTGTATGATATTGTAGTGGTGGATACATGTCCTTATACGTTTGTTCAAACTCATAGAATGTAGAATGCCAAGAGTGAACCCTAGCGTAACCTATGTACTTTGGGTGATAATATGTCAATGTTGGTTCATCAACTATTATAAATGTACCACTCTGGTGCAGGGATGCTGTGTGTGCATGGGGTGGAGGCAAGGGGTTATGCAAACTCTTTGAACTTTCCACTCAATTTTGCTGTGAAGCTAAAACTGCTCTAAAAATAGAGTCTATCTGAAAAAAAGCTCCTTCCCCTTTCCCCCTTTTTACAGGCTCATTAATTAGAAAAAAAAGAAAATCCATCTTTGGCCATTTCTCATTTCTCTTCTTAGTTTTTCTGGTAGTTGTAAGATGCTTATATCTTTAGTCTTCAATTTCTCAGCTTGGGAAGTTTCTATTGATGCTATAGTAAGAAAGATGAGGAATTCAGCTCACATTATTATCCCCTGCCAATTTTTTGGGGTATATGGTTTTCCTATTAGTTTCCTTTGTAGCTTTTAAACTAAATTTTGGTAACTTAATTTTAATGTGTTGTACTTTTTGGGGTAGCGTTATATTTGTCTTTCCTCCTCAATATTTTCCCCATTGTCATGAAAACCACCTCAGAGATGAATAGGCATGGTGGTGGGGGAGGGATGCAGTAACTCAGGGCAGCTCTGTGTGGAAAGAAGGGAGGGAGATGGCACTCTTAGCTTCTAGCAATGTCAATTCAAAACAACAGTTACACATAGAAAAATAGTAGGGGACATAAGTAGTACTTCCCTTGCCTCCTGTCCCAGCCTTCCACTACCATGAGAAACATGTGGTTCTGTAAGAAATGCCCAAAGGAGGGCCTGGGATGCCCCCGTATACGTACGTAGTGATAAACACTCAGTTTGTGGTATACCTTTTAAATGCAACAGAATATCATAAAGCATTTCTCCTAATCATAACTTTTAGTTCTTGCTTAGTTTCTACAGAATTGTATAAGAGTTTATTTAGCCATTTGCTGATTGATTATCCCTGAGAGCTTTCTTCTGGGCCCTGTTTTCTTCTTTCTTAGTGTATTCTCTGTAGTTGGTCTTACCTTCAGTATGCTGATGACTCCCAGATCTTAACTCTAGTCTAGTCTTTGATCACACAAGTGCCTCAACCTTATGAAATTCAAAACTGTACTTATCCCTTCTTTCCAGAACTTGTTAATCTTCCACATTATATAATGAATGACACCACCATCAAATAATTGCGTAGGTAAGAAAATTAAGTGTCAACCTTGACTCTTCCATCTCCTTGATCCCCCCACATCTACTTGGTCATCAAGTTCTATTGATGCTCCATGCTACTTTTTTTTTTTTTAATTGTTTCATTCACGTTTCTCTGTCTCTATCATTGTTATCCTTCCTTGCCCAGGCCACCATTGTTTCTCAACTGGATTGTTGCAGCTGCTTTCTGTCTGGTTTCTGTGCCTTCAGTGTTACTCTCTTGAAATTTATTCATTGTGCTGCAGCCAGAGTGATCTTCCTAAAATACCAATTCAGTCACTGTTAGTCTCCTTCTTAAACCGTATGTATGTATGTAACTATATATGTAACATATATATACATATATATGTGTGTGTGTGTCTCTCTCCTCTCTCTCTCTCTCTCTCTCCCTCTCTCTCTCTCTCTCTATATATATATAGAGAGAGAGAGAGAGAGAGCGAGCATGGTTCTCCAGAGAACAGAGCTAATAGGATATATGTAGATATATAAGAGGAGATTTATTATAGGAATTGGCTCATATGGTTATGGAGGTGCTCTCTGCAAGCTGAAGAACCAGGAAAATGGTGGTGTAATTCAGTCTGATCCTGAGGGCCTGAGACTCAGGGGCCTGATGGTGTAAGTCTCAGCTTGAGCCCAAGAGCTTGAGAACCAGAGGCACTGAAGAATGAGGGCAGGGGAAGGTGGATGTTTCAGTTCAAGCAGAGAGAGTGAATTCTCCATTCCTTTGCCTTTTTGTTTTACTTAAACCCTCAGCAGAGTTGATGTGGGTCATCTGCTTTTCTCAGTCTACCGATGCTAATGCTTATCTCTTTTTGAGACACCCTCAGAGATGCACCCAGATGTAATGTTTTACTAGGTCTCTGGGGATCTCTTAGCCTATCAAGTCAACACATAAAATTAGCCATCACATTATGAATACACACACACATACACACATGTGCACCATTGATGACAGGTGCTTGCAGACCTCGTTAACCTCATTTCTTGCACTAAGAATTTCTTTCTTTTTCTTCACTCTACCATGCTCTTTTGCTTCTGGAGTGTAACACAGGTTATTTCTTTTGCCTGGACTATTCCTCCTTTGCCTCTTTAATTGTTAATTCTTTCTCATCTTTAGTATCTCAACCTGGCTTACTTATTTCTTTGTTCGTGAATGCTTTCTTAATCAGTAAAGTCTGGAATGGGTACCATTCCTCGGTGCTCCAAGGGAAGTATTTCTACCTCTTCCATCAGAGCACATCTCATGCTGTGCAGTAATTGTTCACGCATTTGATCCTCCTGGGCTGTGGGTTCTGTATATATATATGAATATACACCAGTATTCATATTCATATATTCATGTTGTTGAATGAACACTTGGATATGCATGAGAAATGGAAAGATTCCATCTAGCATCTATGCAGGGCTTTTGGTGTTACAAAGAAATCTGTGGGAGGAAAAGCAAGAAAAACAGGAACATGGATGTAAACATTTAATAAGTAAAGGTAAAGTTTTCAATTGCTGCTTCTACTTGAAGTGAAAAGGTGTGTAATAAATAATATTCCCCTTGAACTTTGATAAATTAATTAATTTCCCTGAATCTTAATTCATAAATAGAAATATTTAATTGTGAAAATCATTCATGTAGTCCAACACCTAATTTTAAAAGTGAGAAAACAGAGGGTCAGAGAGGTTAAGTGACTTATTTTAGAAACAGAATCAGAACCCTATTCCAGTTCTCTTGACTCTCAGGCACTATGTACGATTTTAAACACCCATAAAATGTCTAGCATTGTGCTTCGTATACAGAATTATTCAAGTTTCCAATTTAGGCGCTATGGAAAAATAGCCATAATTCTTTTAGGCTAGGAGGGAATCACTTCAGTACATATAAGATATTGATGAACAACAAAATGTTAATCACTAGTTAGGCAGGAGTGATCTAGTTAGTTCCTGGGAGAATCTGGTGAATGTTGGGACACCTCTGCATACAATGAAATATTTATTAGTACATCATTGGAAACACTGTGCTTTTATTTTGGGGAAGGGAACATCAGTACACAGCTTTTCCCACATATCGTTCTTTCTGGGGCTCATTTAATATTGACTTCAGTTTTATAATTTATGTCCTCACCTAACTCATACAGGTTCAGAGACTCCCTCTAGAAACTTGTATAACATTATTTCATGTCTGCTCATCTGTGCCCAAATAATTTTTCGTAACTCAAACTTTTTGAAACCGCAGTGTGATATTTTAAGGCCTTACTGAATTACATACTTTATATTAAACAATTCAGATTGGTTGTGTGTTCTGTTAGTAGAACAGGGTGGATGTTTCTGGATGTTCAAAAACACACCAAATTAAGTTGGTACTTTTTTATAGTTTAGTAATCACTGACTGAAAACATGTAGGCTGACTCCCTCCTCAGGGACTAGGAAGAACAGCTTGTGATCATTTTATATTAAAAAATGAAAATTGGTTATAAAAAATAAGAAAATTGCCCACTGTAGGTAATAACTCCCTACACGTTTTATTATTATAACTTACTCCTCATTGTTCTGTGAAGTAGGAAGATTTGAAGTAGATGGTTTTTGAAGCATATCAACTCACGCTGACATGATAGGTCATAATGACATCCCTCATGATGCCATCTGCAGATCTCAGAATAAACGCTGGCAGAGCTCCCACATAAGGTGTAGTGTTTACTCATTGATCTACAAAGGGTATGCTGCTGCCAAACACCCATTTGTGCCTGGGTCTGAGCATGAGTCTTCCTAACTCCAGATCATTTGATTTGGATTCACCGTTGAAAACCTGGCTCAGGAGAGGGTATTTGCATTACTTCAATCCACAGGCTTTTGTAAACTGCAGCTGCACATACGAAGTAATTGAATTTGAGAGTTAGGATCTCCTGGTGAGACCTATGGAATCTCCTGCATTTTTTACCCTTCTTTAGATGAGGAAGGAAATAAGGACAATAACCCACTGAACTTGTGGGGTTTCGTCCAGCAACCAAGTGTTTGGACATTCTTGTTTGGAGCACAGGTATAATAACCATGTTGGAATGACTTTCTGAATGCACAACAGCTTGGGTATCTAAGGTAGTGAGAGTGTACCTGAGATTGTACTTTTTGGCTGGTGAGGTCTTTTATGCACTGAGATTGTCTTCTTTATTATATCATATGACCTTGAAAGCCTTCTTAAATGAAACACAAACACATATACATGCTGTTGTTTATAGCCTTCTTTTTCCTTCTTTATTTCTTTTGGCCACGAGCAAGGATATGATACCCTGATTTCCGTTGAGAGAACTGTCCTCTCTCATTTCATGTGGTGTTGCTGGGATGGTAAATTTTCAGGTGCCTGTCTGCCTCCATGGAATCTGAAAAAGCCTCCTGCCCTCTGCTCCTAGGGGCTGACAAGTGACCTAGCCCTGGCAATCAGTTTCTTTCTCTCTCTTGAGTGAGTGATTAAAGGACACAAAGTACAGTTGGACATCATTCATCATGGGGAGCAGCTGCAGCAGCATCCTGGTCCAACTGCAACAATGAGCTTGCTGTGTTTCCTACTTCTTGGCTCCTGGGATTCCCTTGCTTGCCGCATGGTGCTAAACCTGCTCCTCCAGGCTCCTGTTGGATCTGTGACACCCTCCCCCCACAATATGGTTGCTTTTGGTTAAGTTAATCAATGTCCATTCTGTTGCTTACAATCCAGAACACTGATGCATGTGTCCAAGTCTGGTGGTGTAAAATGAGCTCCACTTATATTTATCAGTGTGGTACTGGGAGGAATTTTCACTGGACATTTGCTAGTTTTAATTACTCTTCCAGTCATTCCCATTAAATTAATTCTCTCCAGCAGCACCTATACTCTTTGCCACTCAACAGATTAAGAAATTCCTGTCTTGGGACTTTCCTGGTGGCACAATGGTTAAGAATCCACCTGCCATTGCAGGGGACACGGGTTCGAGCCCTGGTCCAGGAAGATCCCACATGCCGCGGAGCAACTAAGCCCGTGCAGCACAACTACTGAGCCTGTGCTCTAGAGCCTGCAAGCTACAACTACTGAGCCCGTGCTCCACAACTACTGAAGCCCATGCACCTAGAGCCTGTGCTGCGCAGCAAGAGAAGCCACTGCGATGAGAAGCCCATGCACCACAATGAAGAGTAGCCCCTGCTCACTGCAACTAGAGAAAGCCTGCGCGCAGCAACAAAGAACCAACACAGCCAGGAAAGAAAGAGAGAGAAAGAAGGAAGGAAGGAAGGAAAGAAAGAAACGAAGGAAGGAAGGAAGAAAGAAAGAAAAAGAAAGAAAGGGAAATCCCTGTCTTCCCTGGGCTCAATAAAACATGGAATGAATTCCTCTATAATGAGATCACTCTGAATGTTGATGATGTCTTTATGACTGTGACATAAAGAAAGGTAGGGTGATTTTTATATCCCAGATACCCATGAGCACACATGTACGTACCTCCTACTGCCAGGATTCTCCCTTGCCTGGAGAGTAGCGTGCATTGTTGACCTACTGCTCCAATAAATGCAGCGATTTTCTAATATGAAGAAGTATATGTTATCAAGGTATGGTGTTTTCTTAAGGGAAGGCTGTTACACCTGCCTACCTGCCCTTGACTCCTCAAGAGGATATCTCTTTCCCAGAACTTATTTATCAATAAAACTGGAGAGAGAGAGAGAAAACAAGATCCATCCTCCTTTGTATGTAAAAGTACAGGGCCTATCAGTGGGGCTGTCAGGATGGCACACACCTCTGGGGCCTGCTCCTCACGGTCCCCAGTTCAGGTTTCATGTCTGGCAGACCAAGTTGTTACCTGGTTTGGATAACAGTCAGGGACATGGTGAGAGGTTGAAGTAAAATAGCATGCTTTCCATTTGAAGAGTAGTGTTATTTGAGACAAGTTCCCCATATTAATTTCCACTGGCAATGGTAGCCTTTCTAGGCCATAAAAAGGAACGAAATTGGGTCATTTGTAGAGACGTGGATGGACCTAGAGACTCATACAGAGTGAAGTAAGTCAGAAAGAGAAAAACAGATATTGTATGTTAACGCATATATGTGGAATCTGAAAAAAATGGTATAGATGATCTTATTTACAAAGAAGAAATAGAGACAGATATAGAGAACAAATGTATGGATACCAAGGGAGAAAGGGAGAGGTGGGATGAACTGGGAGATTGGGATTGACATATGTACACTATTGATACTATGTATAAAATAGATAGCTAATGAGAACCTGCTGTATAGCACAGGGAACTCTACTTAGTGCTCTGTGGTGACCTAAATGGGAAGGAAATCCAAAATAGAGGGGATATATGTATATGTATAGCTGATTCACTTTGCTGTACAGTAGACACTCACATAGTATTGTAAAGCAACTATACTACAATTAAAAAAAAAAACTACCATGAAATGGATTTTCGTGTTAGGATAGTTGATCAAGTAAAAATAAATTTTATAAACTTCTGTTTCTGCAACTGTTTATCAATTCACATTTAAAGAGCTAATAAAATAGTTTTTTCTTAAAAAAAATAGGGTTATTGCATTTGAAAGCAAAAGGGGCCTGAAAATCATCCATGTACAATTATCTCATTTCATCAGCAAGAAAAGTGAAGTCCATAAAGGTTATGTGATCTAGCTAATATTGTATGGTTGGTTACATAACCCTCGTCCTTCTCACTGTCTTGTAATAAACTCATTCTCGCCTCTCAAAACTGGGTGATGCCCAGCTACGAACAGGCCAGCTCTCCAGTTGCTTCCAGGGTAGAAGATTTTGTGTTCTGTCATTCTCTTGCATGCTGAATTGTTAGGGAATATCTGTCAGCTGGTTTGATATCTAGAGAGAGAAATGGGTGGGTCTTTTTTGTTAATATTCTTATCACTTCTAGAAATTATTTGTGGACATAGGGTTATTAAACACTATAATTCAAATGTACTTCCCCTTACCCCACAGACATTTTTTGAAACTGTGCTGTCAGCTTTTAGGTACCCAAGTGTGATACGGTAAGAAATATTTGGTCTTTCTTTCAGATTCCTGGCACATAGCTCCTAAAACCCTTATTATCTGTGGAGTGATCAGAGTATCTTTTGTCTCCTAACAAAATGACTGATGGCTGGGGATCCCAGAGAGCTTCAGGTTGGGGGTTGGTCACCAGAAAGACCAAGGCATAATTAGAGGGTTGCAACTTTCAGTCCAACCCCCAACCTTCAGGGAGGGGAGGGGGTTGGGATTTGAATCAGTCACCAGTGGTCACCAATGGCCAATGATTTAATCAATTGTGCTTATGAAATGAAACTTTCATAAAACTGCTAAACAACAGAGTTTGGAGAGCTTCTGTGTTGGTGAACACGTTGAGGTACTAGGAGGGTGGTGCATGCGGAGAGGGCATGGAAGCTCTGCGTCCACCCACCCCTATGCATCTCTTCCATCTGACTGTTTCTGAGTTGTATCCTTTATTATAAACCAGTAAATGTAAGTAAAGTGTTTCCCTGAGTTCTGTGAGCTCTTCTAGCAGACTACTGAACCTGAAAGGGGGCTTTGTGGGAACCCTCAGCTTTGTAGCCCAAGGGACAGAAGTGTGGGTACCCAGAGCACCCAGTCCTTGCAACTGCATCTGAAGTGGGGGTAGACTCCAGGGACTGAGCCCTTAAACCTGTGGAGTCTGTGCTAACTGGGCGGTTAGTGTCAGAATTGAATTGCATTGAATTGCAGGACACCCATTTTGTGTCTAGAGAGTTGGAGAACTGGTTAGTGTGAGGAAAAACCCCACACATCTGGTGTCAGAAGTATTGTGAGTAGAAACAGCATAGACCAGTTCCCGTTTGTAACACTCTAGGGAAATTTTCTATCTAAAATTTTTCTATCTATGGGAAATACTTGTAAAAGGAAGGTTCTTTCAATATTGTTAATAATCTTTATCTATTTGAAAACTCTGACTTTTACACATTATATTTTCTTGGAGCAGATAATACATAATAATATGGTCAATAGGACCTGGAATTTATTAAGTGTTTACTATGTGTCAGGCACAATGCCAAATGCTGTGTATGAATTATTTCATGCAATTCTCAGAGCAACTCCATATGGAAGGTAATTTCACAGATGAAAGAACTAAGGTTCAGAGAGGTTAAATAATTTGCCTCACATTACCCAGTTAAAAAGGAGCTGGAGCCGAAACTCTTAGGAGAAATGACATGTCTAAGACAAGCTGTAGTGGTTTCTCTTCTTGGCTTTTGGGGCTGTAGACATTTAAAAGAAATGCGGATTGTCAAAGGCTCACAGAGGATTTTAGGGGAATAAAATGTATGTAGCCAGATGCTAGATTATTACGGAGGATGATTGGTGGGATGGGCAGTATATCTGTGTCCGTGTGACAACAAGGGAAGAATGCTGAAAGGAATAGGGCTTCCCTTAAGCCCTAAGTTTAGACCAGCCAGGGAGAAATGGGCCACACAGAGTGTGTTTATTTGTCCAGCATTTTACTTATCGCTCTGTATGTCCTTTACTTGTTTTATTTCATCTGGAGCTTACATTCCTACAGGCTAGTTGTTGTCTTGATCTAAATTGCTTTGAACACCAATCAGCACAGTTTCTTGATAATGAATTTCACAAAACACAGTGGGTATGGACATTCTCTTTGCATTTGGGTTTGATTCTTATTTCTTACTTTTACCTGCTGGGTGTCCTTTGTCATAAAAATTTATCATTCAGGGCCTCAATTTCCCTCTTTATAATTTGGGAAAAATTGTACCATCCACTTCATAGGCTTGTGAGACAAGGGATATAGGGGCTTCTGGTGCCTGACATGTAGTAATGGCTATAAAAAGCATCTAGTGCTACCGCTGCCCCCACTGGTGCTTCTGTAATGAAATAAAGTGGTCCGTTTAAAAGAATTGATATGTCAGGGACATGTTTGGGACCTTGGAAGCCTGGAGGAGAGAATATTGAACGTCCTTTACTTAGAGGGAGCAGGTGTTTGAACTCAGTAACCACGTTTTCTACCATCCTTAAATTCCCCTTACACCCGATCTAGAGAAGCAATGAAGCAGAGCTGCGTAAAGGTGAGGGCAGATCAGAGAATACGGCTACCGCTACTAGTTAAGATTTGGATATTGGCTCTAATTGGCCCCATGGCGGCCACTTTCCATAAACGTATTTATTGGAACAGCCGTGTTATCCTGAGTATTCTGTCCCCTGCCATCTGCTACCAGAGGATGTGTACTTTTTCCTAGCAGAGGATGAGAAGAATTTGGACCAAGAAACAGCTGAATGCAGTAGCAAAGTGTATATTGAAAGAGTCAAGGAGACAAGGTAGAGTGGCTTGGTGTGGGGATAGTTGTATTTCAGGTTAGAGCAGATTTCTAGGAGAATTAACATTGGCTGAAGTAATCTGAGTTTAACTCATGCTGTTAAATGTAGATTTATAGTCATGTATTATATACAAAAAATGAGTTACGAGGTGCGCCACGTAGCCTGCCTGATCTGAACCCGTCTACCTCTCCCACCACTCTCGTTCCCCCACACCACGCCTGCTTTTAGTTTCTTCAGAAAGCTCTTTCCCGCTTCAGGGTCTTTGCATATCTTGTTCTCTGTGCCTTGAGCCTTGACCTCCAGCTCTTCCCTTGGCTACTCCTTTTGCTTAGTCTTCTGGTCTCTGCTCAAATATTAGTTCTTCAAAGAAGCATTGGTCTCAAATATAATTCAGGTTTCTATACTTGTAATGGTTATTTCTGATAAAATAATGAAAATGAGGCAGAAAAAGGAGTTCATTGGTCTCTGAACCAGGGAGCCTAGGGATGGATCTGGAGCTTCAGGCATGACTGGGTCTAGGGACTTAAAAACCGCACCTCTTAGGTTCTGGCTCTCTTCTGCCCCTCCCTCCACTCAGCTTGGTGACACACTGTTGAACTCATTCTTCCCATCTGGGGACTGACTCTGTCACGTGGTTGGGAGACTGGAGGTCACAAACTCCTTTCTGGAGACCACTCCACAGCCCTCTTTTATGGGGCTGCAAGACCTGGGTTGGGGGTTGGGCACGGAGCCCTGTTTTTGAGGCATTCTCCCAGGATGGTGTGGAAAACATGCTGGTGTGTGTGAATGGGGTGGGGTGGGGGAAGGGGTATGGAAGGAAGGAACAGGGAAGAATGCATATTGGAAAGATAAATGCAACACATCTCCACTCTTGTTTCCCTCATGTTTTTTTCTCATAGAATACAGTTCTTTTTCTTCACAGCCCTTGTCCAGTTTGAAATTTAGCGTACTTTGTGTGTTGATTTGGTTAATACCTGCTGCAGACTCCTCCAAGTTGGCTGTGTTCCCAGTGCCTATGACTGGCACAAAGTAGGAGCTTGGTAATTACATGTAGAATGAATTAAATAGTCAAGGAAGTCAGAGTGTAGCCAAAGGAGGGAGATGGGTGTGTTGTAACCATTACTTTATACCTAAAGAAGCTCTGGAGTGCTTTTTGGGCAACTTGGTCATTTCATTGATTGACAGACACGTGAGTTGAGGGCTAGAGTAGGGCAGGTGTTGCTAAAGTGCGGTGCCCAGACCAGCAGCATCAGCATCACCAGGGAACTTGCTAAAAATGCAAATTCTTAGGCTTAGGTGGGCTAAGCCTCCTGAATCAGAAACTCTAGGGATAGGATCCAGAACTCTGTGTTTTAACAAGCTCTCTGGGTGATTTTGTTGCTAGGTAATGTTTGAGAATCGCTGGAGTAGGGGATAGGAAGGAGCAAGGTCACACTTACACAGTTGTATCCTATAAAAATTACTGGCAGGGGCTTCTGTCTGGGTTGTTTGAAACTCCTTTTGAGCAGAAAGAAGGCAGTGGAGTATAATGTTTAGGAGCTCTTGAGCCAGGTTCTGTTTTAGAATCCTGGGTCCTCCGTTAATTATTTGTACAACTCACTCAATCTCTCTAAGCCTCTAATTCCTGATCTATAAAATAACCATAACAAATAGTACCTAACTCACGGAATTGCTATGAAGATTAAAAATGGTAATGATGATGGTAACTGACATTTTTTAAGACCTTACTAAGTGTCTAAACACAGTGTCGAGCTTTTTACAAGTGTTACCTTACTCATTGCATACAAAGCACAGTGCCTGGCACATGGCTAACGTTTATTGAATGCTTACTGTTATTGCTTATAAATGGAAAGTGAATGGACCTTGTCTATTTGGGGAAGGCCAAAAGCTCCCCTAGTCAAGGGGATCATGGTGAAGGCTGATCAGACATCTGTGTGACCTGTGAGAGCGTGGGTTTGATATCCAGCCTCCTGCTCTGTGTCTGCTTCTGCCATCCTGCTTTCTCATGGGCCATCCATCCTACATGTTCCTGACTTATTGGCTTCCCTTGATACACAGACTTATAATAAGCCACAAACACTTGTAAACCTAGTGATGTCTTACTGGGGATCCTCACCATTATAATGAAGTCTTACAGGTGGGATTAACTGAAGGCCTTCTCTGTATAGGCATTACCTAAGCTCTGCATTTCTGAATATTTGTGCTTTAGGAATTTTTCTTAAAACCTACTGAGACTTTCCTAACCTCAGCTGACTTTTCCCTACTCACTGTTCATGATCAAGGTCACCCAGATATGGGTCTGATAAGCCCATGGATATTGGTCATTTGAGCTCTGGTCCCCAGGGATTTCGACCCTTCAGCCAGTGCTGTTTGCTTGCATGCGTATAAGCTGGACCTGTACACCATGGTCTGAGGCAACTCTCCTGCCTGGTCAGGCTGGAGACTGAGGAGCTTTGCACTGTGTTTAGTGGGCACTTTTGTGACCAAAACATTCCTTGGGTATTTACTGTGTACGAAGCCCAGAGCCTCCATTTCTGGGGGATGCTAAGGAAGTAATAGCTTGTCACAGTGGAATTTGCTTGTTGGAAACAACCTGGGGACGGTGGTATTATAGCACAGAAGAAGGTGCCTGTTAACTTGAAGCAGGCTGAAGACCTGAGACCTGGGGCCAGGGAGGGGAGTGGGAGGAAGTTAGCATGGGCCAGGGTTGCTGTGACACAGAGGGGTATCCTGGGGACTCCTAGGCATAATTTTCAGCAAATACTTATTTAATGGTAACTATCACTAGTGGCTAAATGTGCTGTGGGTGGAGCTTTCTTCACATCAGAGCCAATGCCCAGATTTAGGGTCTTTCCCTCCTTTCTCCTTCTATGGTCTTTCTACCATAATTAATTTGGTACATGGTCACTTCTTGTGCACAGCTTAAGTTTGCCTCAATGAGAAGAGGAGTTTTACTCAGAGCCCTTGATTGTATGTGACAAACCCAATTTGAAGAAGCTTAAGGAAAAATAGAGTTGATTGGCTCAGGTAACTGGGAAGGATGATGGTAGAGATCACAGAATTAAAGAAAGAACTGCAGGACCCAGAGACTTGGGAATCAGGACACAACTTCACTGGGGTTTTCTCTTTGCTCATCTCTCATTTCTGCCTGTCTTTGTTTTCATTCTGCTTTCGTATCTCAGGTTTCATGTCTTAGCTACCCTAATGTAAAAAACTTTGCTGCTTTTTCCTCCGGTCTCTTTGTCATTCCGAGAGAAGCATTCATTTGGCCCTATTTGATCATGTGTCCACTGCTGGACTCATCATATACCCAGGGGAGTGGGCAGAGTTGGTTGCCCACTGGTTAACCAGTACACTGGTTGTACTGGTTAACCATGGTAGGAGCTCATCCTGACTGGTGGTGCCCTTGCTGTGCTGATTGTGAAGTATTTTGAGTAGCATCAAACAGAGCACCTTAGAAACAAGGTGCTCTGTCTGCTTGGACACATCTGGGTCATCTGTCCAACTCTGTGATCCTGGGGGAGGGGGCGGTACACATGGCATGATTTGTTATAAAAATAAGTGATGGGGGAAACGTGCTAGGGAGCCCAAAACTATTGTCATTGTAATGTGTCTCAAACATTAGGTAGCTGAATTCAATATGAAACAACCCATAGTTACATAGCTTGTATCTAAGCACCCCATCTACATCATCTGTTGATACTTGTAAAGCTAAGTTCTTTTCCTCCCCTTTCCAGGTCTTTCCTGATGCCAGGCTCACCTGCTTTCCTTTCTGATAGAAACTATTATCTTCATCAATCTTGCGAGATGAGCCCTCTGACTCTGTCCCTAGGAATCATGACTGTCTTTGCTCCTAATGATGGACATGTGGTTCTCACACTGCTCCCCTCATCAGCCGCTGTCCATCTTCATCAGCCCTTAGCACTCCCCACTCCCCACCCTTTTGTCTACCCTTGATTCTTCCTTTTTCCCCCGTTCTTTTTTTTTACTTGCTTTTATCCTTAATGCTCTTCTGTATTGAGCTGTTCCTGACAGAAGGAATGGCTGAGGGGATTATGATGCTTACTTAACAGATTGAAGAAATGAAGGCTCAGAGAATTTAAGGTGATTTGTTTGTTCCAGATCCCACGGCTGGTAGTTGGCAGATTAGCAGTTTTTAGTCAGAGCCTTCTGACACCAAAGCTTAGGATCTTTCCTCTCCCTCAAGTTCTCTCACTGTGTTTGCTCATTTAATTTAACTGTATTGCCACCCTCCCAATAAATTATCCTAATTTGGAAAGGGGGATTATTTGTGAGAGTGACTTAGGGGTAGTTTTGGAGTAGTGAATCTTGAGTCTGGAAAAAAACTCAGGGTTTTGATGGATAGAATGGGGAGGGGAGGCCGTTCCAGGGAACAATAGCCACCTGAGTAAAGCAGCTGCATGAGAAGGAACTTCTGTCATGTGTCAGAAAAACAGCCTGGGAGTAGTGACAGTAACAACAGTAGCCTCAAGGAATGTGATGAAAAAACAGTGGGCAAAGTGAGCAGCTCCTCTGCTCCAGGCCCTTTTCTGTGCACTTTCATGCACTTCTTGTCTAATTCTTAGGGTAACCCCCTGAGCTATGTAATATTATTATCTTCATTTTCCTGCTGAGGAAACAGAGGCCCAAAGAGGGTATTAACTTGCCCAAATCACACAGCTAGTAAGAAGCTAAGTTTATATACAAACTTCAACCTCTTTGATCCTGAAGTCCATTTTCTTAACCAGGAGGCTCTGCTGCTAGAGGCTGTGGCAGGAATTTGATAAGAGGCCAAACAAGCAGTCCTAGGTCTGTCCAGAGACCTGATGCTATGAGTAAAAATTGTTGCTTGTCAGATATTTTTATCTTAGAAAGGTGTATCTTTATTAGATTTGAGCTTTAATAATGAATTTAGAAATATTATGCAGTCTGCTTGTAAAAGATTCAGACAGTATAGAATCAGAGGCAAATGTGAAAGCTTTCCTTTACTGCTAGTGTCCCTTCATTCTGTGCAGAGTATTTCGTATTTTAATTTATCTCTCAGGCTTGCTGCAGTGGGGGAAGCGACTCTATCACCACCTTGTTGGAGGACCTGGGGCATGTCGCTCATCTCTGTACCCCATTTCTTCATCCCTAGCTTGATCTTCTTGCTTGCCTTCCTTCCAGACTCAAGATTCTCTGAATCTCTCTTTTCTTGCCGAGCAGCAGTGACTCAGGAATCCTGTGGGTAATAAATTATGTTCTATAGTAACGAGCCTTTCATTCTGTTCTGTCTGCTGGTTCTCCTTTTCACAGTGAACCTTGATGGGTTGAAGCAGAAAATCTCAAGAGTTTAGAAATGAGTTCCTACCCCTTGGAGGTGCCCTCTGTGTGAGGAGATGAACATGAGAGGCCCTCTGGAGAGAGCTAGGAACAAGGTGTGAAGGCTGTTGGGGACAGTGCTACTGCCTGCATAACTCACAGCCCAACCCTGAACACTGGTGGCGATGTGTGCTGCTAGGATTTGAGACAATCACTGAAGCTCCCAGTGTTTGCTGACCATGATCAAATACTAGTGTGGGCGAAAGAGCTCAGATACCTGGTACCTTCCTCACAAGAAATATAATTATGAACAGTGTCTCACGCTTGGTGTTAAAGTGGCAATAGATTCAACAAAATTTATAGGTATTCAGCAGAGTGAGATTGTGTGGGCTGAGGGTGGAGATGGTCAGTGAAGTTTTCCCAGAGGAGGTGAGATTCCAAGGATAAGATAAGTAAAAATTACTACATGTTCAATGTAGAAAGCTTGGATAATTTTAAAACATAAAAGACAAAATGATCTATTATGCCACCAAAGATAATTGCTATTAGTATTTTGGTATATGTGTTTTTAGTTTGTTATTATTACATTATATAATCAAAATGAAATCTTATTGTACATGCTTTTTTGCAACTTTAATTTTTAGCAATGCCATTTTTCTATGTCAATAAATCTTTAAACACATGAAATTTTTGCAATGGAAATGGCTTTTTTTCTTATTATAAAAGTGTAATACTTGCCAAAAAAAAACAAACAAAAAAAACCAGAGGCTATATAAGACATTATAAGGAAGAAAAGAAAAAAAGCACATAATCTTACCCCCTGGCAATTACTACCATTAGCATTTGAGCATATATACCTCCTGACTTTTTTCCAAATATGTGTGTGTATGTGTATAAAATACATATGTATAATATATATTATGTTTTATTGCTGTACATATTTGATTAATCTCTTTCATCCACCTTACCCCCACAGATTTTAAGCATCGTGAAGGCAAAGACTGTGTCTTTCCCATTCACGAGACTACTGTATTCCTAGCTTCTTGCATAGTGCCTGGCACATAATAGGCAATTAGTAAATATTTATGACGTGAATGAATGACTGAATGGTAGGTCCATATTGTGGTGGATCTTGAATGAGGGGATAATTAGAGTGCTGTCTAATCACTGGGAAATGAGCAGGGCTTTCAGAACTTTGGGCATCAGGTTATGACTCTTTGCTTATATATGGTCAACATCTGTGCATTTTTTTTAAAAGCCAAAGCAAAAAAAATAAATAAACCCAAACCAAACAAAACCCAAACTCTTTGCTGCTTTTAATTTGATGAAAAGTTGAATTTTGACTGTTAATATTCATGGCAACTTAAATCACCTCCTTCTCTCACTGTCCTCATCTCTCTAGCTAGCCCTAGGAAGCCAAGGAACATGTCTCGTTCATCTTAGTACTGCTAATGCAGTGCCATATGTGTCCTTGCATCATTGCATGTTTCTTGGTGAGTGTGATGGTAGGAGGAGGAAGGCGATGGAAAATTATCCACAGAGAGACCTGTGGTGAATAAAAGGCATGCAACACTTCTCTGATGTGACCGGATGCTAAGATGACTACTTATTTCATTAAGATGCCTTTCCCTTATCTAGTTTTGCTAGACCTGATTAAAGAAGTTGCAGTGAGAAATATGTGTGGGCAGATAGTTAAGTAGCTAAACCAACTTTATTATAGCTCCACTGCTGTAGCATAAGACTCTAGTGCACATTCTGAGAGACATTTTAAATGCTCTGAACTTAAATGAACCGAAGAGTAATTTGGATCCAGAGATTTTAAACTTTCATGTTGTTGGGATCCAGAGTGTTCAACTTAGAATTGTAGAATATTTGGATTGAAGGGACCTTGGATACCCACTAGTGCAGTCTTCTCATTTTACAGGGGAAGAAACTGAGCTCCAAAGGGAGAGTTGAATTGCTCAAGGTCCAGTAGCAAGTCAGTGGAAAAGCTGGAACTAGAACTCAGTCATTCTGAGTTCCAGGCCCATGTGATTTCTGACTGTTTGCTGTGAGAAAGATAAAAACTTAAAACATCCAAGAACAGCTAGTGACCACCATTTGAATGTGTTTTATATATAGATAGAAAGGAGGCAGGAAAGAAAAGGGGGGTAAGTGAGGACAAAGGATAAAGAAAACAAATGCAAATGAGAGCCTTTCTAGGTAATGCATGCTGTGGTTTCAACTCCTAGGGAGCAAAATTTGAGTCACACAAAACGATTTGTAAAGTGTTGCTCTCATGAACTTCTCTGGTGTGCGTGAAAAGCACGGAGGGTTGTAGTTTTAAAAATGAATTTGAAATGCTTTGGACATCAGTAGTGGAAGCTCACTACCTTTTCTTTGAATCTAAATGAATTTAGCAAAGGAACTCAATTTTAGTCACAGGAGACTAATTAAGCCATCTTGCTTGAGCCATAGCTAAATCCCCTTGTATGAAGAGTAGCACACAAGGGGGAGGGGAGCTGAACTATGGCACGATGTAATATGCTCATAGAATCAACTTGGCCTCGTAGTAACAGGCAATGGAGCCTCAGTGACATGAAAGGAATAAAGTATAGACATTTTGTAGAAGATGAAGAGAGGAACTTATAGTGACTTTTGTAGTGCTCCTTGCAGTTTTCCTTTCTCTTCCCAGATTTACCCTTCCCTCCCATCCTGCTCCTCAAACTGGGCTACTGCAGTAATCTCAGACTCATAGATTCTAGTTTCTTTCCACTCCAGCACAATCTAAACACTGCTTCCACGGTTATCTTCTTAAAATAATCCTTTGATGATTCTCGTCTCTGACTCGGAACATCTCAGGGTTTTCATTGCTGAAAGCAGTGGCTCTCAACTTTAAAGCTGGTAACAACACATGGGGAAGCTTGTTAAAAATGCACATTCCTAAACACACCCCTAAGAGAATCTGATTCCATGGATCTAGCATGATGCCCGGGAAACTATTTTCCCAGTGTATTTCTCATGCAGTTACCTCGGGGACAGTACTGCGAAAAATTTGCTTACATGGTCAAGTCCAGTTCTTTAGCCAGAGGACTGACCTTTAATGGTAGAAATTCAGATCTAGGGCAGGTAAAAGAAGGGGGAGAGAGGTTTGGGGAGACTGGTCTCCAAAATATCCATAGGAATGAGATACGTTGGCAACCATGATTATGGGAGGATTTGCAGCTTATGGATGGAAAGGAATTTGTCAAACCATCAGTGTTTGGGCTTAAGCCTGCCAGACAGCTTGCATAGTGGGAAGTCTGGAATAAATGCAGAAGATATAGGTGTAGCCCCTTGACTTCCCTGACCCTCAGCTTTCTCATCTGTGAAATGGGAATGTAAAATGCCCTGCCTCCTCATAGTTATAAGGATCAAATATATGAAAATGCTTTGAAACTTGGAAAGTGTTGAATAAAATAAGGTAATTGTTTATATTAATAGTCTGTTCTCTTCACCCTCTGTTCTCTCTCTTCACCTTTGCCAAATGACAAAAAGGGTCTCGCTCAGGAGAGTAATTGCAGTTAAATAGGCTAAGCCTGTGGGGGGAGTGTGTGTTGTTGACATTAATCCTGCTACAGCTATTTGTAGGAGAAAAGATAAAAGTCATATAGCAGCCAGCAGAATGTTTTTGATTACCCCATGGATTTGGGTAGCTTGGAGGTCTGCTGTTGAGCTGTAGAGCTGGAATCTGACTTCCTCTGTGAGTATGAATTTGGCTGAGTTTAGCAGTGAGAAAAGCTTAAGAAAAGCCACACATGCTGAAACCCAAAAGGCTAATGAGGAGAATAAACAGCTTGTGTCACTAGACCTTGTGCATTTCCCTAAAAAGAAATCATGAAGTATGAACAAAATGTTGCCTCTGAAGGTTTCATGGTTACTTGGTCTAGTTTTTAATTTGGTAACTGTGCTCATTGCCTGCAGGAATTACAAGAACAATAGGCTTCTGGGTGTTTATGAATTGATGCCCTCGCCTGAATTCTGACGTGATGTCCTGGCCTTGGCCCCACTCGCAGCAGCGGGGCGCTCATGCAGGCCAGGTGTTGCTCTGTTCTGAACACTCACAGCTTAGCGAACTTAGGGGGCTTTATATTGTGTCTTCTTGATGAACCAGAGCCTGTGATTTTGGCTTCAAACATGTTTATTCTTCCCTGTATGGCGTGTCCACAGAAAATAAGGAAATGCTTTGTTTTAAATAAATTCTCTTGTTCTTCTCAGAGTCCCCTGGTGTTTTCAATAAAAGGACACAATTGCAATTTTTTTCCCCCTTACCACCCAGGTTTGTCAAATCTCTGTATTTTGCCACTTTTGCTCCATGTCTTTTATTATATAATAAGTATATATATTTTTAAAAGAAAGAAAATGTAGATGCAGTTGAAGCCCCTGTGAAATCCTTCCCACCCCATTCCTGTTTCTCTCCCTCCCTTTCCAGACCACTATGCTGAATTAAGCAAGCAACATGATGTTCAACTGAATGTTTTGACCAAGTAATAATATTTCAAAGTGAAGTTCCCATCCCTTGTGGAAATAGGAAAGTAGGTGTCCCAAATCAGGCCATATGAAAGTCATATGAAATCTTGTTTCTTCTGTAAATCATTTCTCAGCTGGTATAAACCTTCATTTTTTTTCCCTGCTGAATTTCATTAGCAGTACTTCTTTTTAAAAAATAAGTAAAACATTTACATGGTTCAAAATTCAAAATAATTCCCAAAGAATTAATATTGAGCTTTCTTTCATCTGCTTTATTCCCCTCCCTCCCAACCTTGTGGTTAACAATTTTTATTAGTTTCTTGTTTGTACTTCCAGTGTTTTATTATACACATAGAAAAAAAATGTGAATATACATTCTTATTTTCCTGCTTTCTTTACTCAAAACATTGTATTCCATATTCATTGTTTTACCACATATTTTCCACTTAATAATGTATCCTGGAGGTCTGTACACCAGCATCCCCCCTTCTCTCCCTCTCTCTCTCTCTCTCTTTTTTTTTTTTTTTACAATTTTGTATTTTTTATAGTTGTATAACATTTCACCCAGTACATATTAATATGTAGGACTTTATTTATTTTACAGTTACATAGAATTCTGTTGCATGAAGGGAAAATATTTTTTCAACTAGTCCCCTATTGCTGGACACTTGGGTCATTTAAATCTTTTCCTATTTCAGGTAATGTCCTGAAGATTAATATTGTATATACGTTACTTCATATGTATGCAGGTATGTGTATGCAGTTCCAGAGTGAGACTGTCAAAGTGTAGATGCAGTGCTTCCTATGGGTTGCAACATTTTGCATTCCTGAAAACAATGTTAGTTTGTGCTTCCCCACAGCTTTGCCAAGAGAGCATATTAAATAATTTTTGGAGTTGACAGGTGACCATATATGTGTGGGTCTATTTCTGGACTCTTCATTCTGTTCCATCAGCACACACAGCACATAGCTGTAATTATTGTATTTTTTTAAGTTGAAAAGATATATGCACCCCATGTTCATTGCAGCATTATTTACAATAGCCAAGATATGGAATCAACCTGAGTGTTCACTGATACATGAATGGATAAAGAAGATGTGATATACATACATATACACACACAATGGAATATTACTCAGCCATAAAAAAGAATACAGTCTTGCCATTTGTGACAACAGGGATGGATCTAGAGGGTATTTTGCTAAGTGAAATAAGTCAGACAGAGAATGACAAATACTGTATTATCTCACATGTACATGGAATCTAAAAAACAAAATGAATATACAAAACAAAACAGAAACAGATACAGAAAACAAGTGGGTGATTGCTAGAGGGGAGGCCAGTGGATGGATGGGCAAAATCAGTGAAGGGAATCAAGAGGTACAGACTTGCAGTTATAAAATAAATAAGACACAGGGATATGCTATACAGCATAAGGAATGTAGTTAATAGTACTGTGATAACTTTGCATGGGGACAGATGGCTGCTAGACTCGTGGTGATCATTTTGTAATGTATTTTAATGTTGAATCACTATGTTGTAACCTGAAACTAATGTAATATTGTAAATCAACTATATTTCAATAAAAAATTATCGTAAAAAAATTATCGTAGTTTTTTTTTTAAATATTGACACCTGGTTGTGTAAACTCTCCAGTTTTATTCTTCTTCAAGATTGTATTGCTCTTCTAGGTCCTTTGCATTTCCATGTAAAGTTTAGAATGTATGGAAAATCCCAACTGGAATTTTGATTTGGATTGCCCTGAATGTATGGATAAATCTGGGGGTAATTGACATTTTAGCATTTCTCAGATTTTCAGTCTGTGAGTATTTATTTAGGCCTTCTCTAATTTCTTTCAGCAGTGTTTTGTAGTTGCACAAAATCAATTTGATGAATTCCTAGATATTTTACATCTTTCATTAGTATTTAAATGTTTATCTTTTTAAAATTATGTTATATATTTGGTTATTGTTAGTAGATAGTTGATTTTGATATGTCGAACAACTTTTCATGTATTTTAGGACCACTTGTCCTTATATGGCAACTGGATTTTCTTTTTCTATTGCTTTTTTCTTTTCTATTGCTTTTATTCTTCTTGATTTTTAGGATTTCCTTATAAATTAGGAATAACATTTTGTCTGTGCTATGAGTTATAAAAATTTTTCTCAGATTGTCATTTGCGATAAAGTTCATTTTTACGCTTTCATCATAGACCAAGTTAGTTAAGTACTGAAAGGATCTTAGAAACCTTCTACTCTCTCATTTTACAATGAGGAAACTGTGGCTTAGGATGCCTGAGTACTGAGGCCCAACTACCAAGTAAAGACAGAAGCTGAATTTGAATACAAGTCTCAGCCCAATGCTTTGTCCACCATTGTGCCTGTATATAATCAAATAGTACTCTTTATTATGGCATGATTGACTTGTGTAAACTCCATGAAAATAGGAATTTATGCTTCCTGAAAGACAGCTGTGGAGCTACAATGCATATATCATAGTTCCCCAATGATTTAGTTGAATCATCAAAAGAATATTTTCCCGTGAAGAAGTATCCAGGCGTAGATGGTTCAACCAGGGAATTCTATAAGATATTTAAGGAAAATACAATACTAATTCTGCACAAACTCTTTCAGAGAATAGATGCAAGAGACCTTCTTCCTAATTCATTTAATTAAGCCAGTGTTACCCTAATACCAAAGCTAGACAAAGACATCCGAAGAAAAGAAAACCATAGACCAATATCTCTCATGAACATAGAAGCAATCATCCTTAACAGAATAATAGCAACCTGAGTCTAGCAACATGTAAAAAGGATTATCACCATGAACAAATGGTACTTATTTTAGGAATGTAGGTTGATTTATCTCTTCCTTCTCCTTTAGTTATTCTCATGTGTTATGTTATACCTTTTGTAATTGTCCCACAGTTTTTTGGATTTCTTTTCTGTTCTTTTTTCAGTCTTTTTTTTTTTTCCTCTTTGCTTTTCAGTTTTGGATGTTTCTATTGTCATACCCTCAAGCTGAGAGATTCTTTCTTCAGAAAATTAGTCGCTGTGTCCAGTGTACTAATGAGCACATCTAAGACGTTCTTCATTTCTGTTACAGTGTTTTTGATCTTAAGCATCTCTTGTTTATTCTTTCTTAGAATTTCCATCTCTCTGCTTTCATTATTCATCTATTCTTGCATATCGTCTACTTCCATTAAAGCTCTTAGCACATTAACCACAGGTTTAAAAATTTCTGTTAATTCCAACATTCCTGCTGCATCTGACTCTGGTTCTGATGCATTTCCAGTATCTTCAAACTGTGCTTTTTGCCATTTAGTATGCCTTTTAATTTTTTGTGCAAGTGCCTATGATATACCGGGTAAAAGGAAACCATGGTACGTAGGGCTTTAATGCAGTGATAAAGTGTGGGGAGAGGGGAAATATTCTACAGTCCTGTGATTCGGGTTCAGTTTTTTGGTGAGCCTGTGCCCCTGGATTGTGACCTCCCACAGTGCTTCCTAGTGCACCCCGCCCCCCTCCCCCACCATTTAGGTGGGATGGGATGGCTAGAGGGAGCTGGAGTTTGAGGCTTCTCTTCTCACAGGTAGGTTAGGCTCTGGTAAAATTGTTTCTCCTGAAGGCAGGCCTTGTTAAGGAAAACAGAATGGGCTAGTGTATTTCAAAATGATTCCTTTTTCCCTTCCCATGCTGCAAGCACAAGAGGGTTTCTCTCCGATAGTCACCGCGAGAACAGGGTGAAACTCTTAGAGGTAAAACTTAGAAGTGTGCCTCCCACCCCATGACTGGGTCCCCCTGGAGTTTTTCTCTCTCAGACTTTTGCACACTGAGCCTTCAGCAGTTGTCAATTACAGTTCAAGTTTTCCTACCCCGGTATTGGTTTCTATGGATGTTTCTGCTCCAGTAGGTTCCGATTCTCTGTATCTGCCTGTCTGTCTCTCCAATTTTTGGAGCAGCAGTTTGTCCTGTTGTCTCACTTCTCTGATGGATCTAAGAAGAGCTGATCTTTCAACTCGTTCATCTTTTTACTTGTTGTTACGGTGGAGTGGTAACTTCTAAGTGCCTTACATTGCAAAGTTGATTTATTGTCCAAAAATCAATTTGGGTGAAATAATATGTTAATAGAAAAAAGGACAAAAACCATGTGATTCTCTCAGTAGACATAAAATGTTTTTTTAAAA
This sequence comes from Tursiops truncatus, assembly GCF_011762595.2. NCBI lineage: Eukaryota > Metazoa > Chordata > Mammalia > Artiodactyla > Delphinidae > Tursiops > Tursiops truncatus. The sequence continues at coordinate 90,972,308 of NC_047043.1, read as the reverse complement.
TATCCAACATGCATTCTTGATAAAAGTTCTCAACAAGTTAGGAATAGTTGAAAATTTCCTTACCCTGATAAAGAGCTACAGCTAACAACATGCTTAATATTAAAAGCTTGAATGCTTTTTCTCCTTAAGATTTAAAAGAATATCTGCTCTTGCCTCTTTTATTCAACACTGCTCTGGAGATTCTACTCTTTAACTTCTTATTCTTGCAATAAGGCAAGAATAAGAAATTAAAGGCATACAGATTGTAAGGTAAGAAGTAAAATTATTTTTATTCACAGATGATCTGATTTGTATGTAGGGAATATCTGTCAAAAAGCTACTAGAAGTACTAAACAAGTTTAGGAAGGTCACAAGTTACAAGATCAGTATCTAAAAATCAACTATTATTTTCCTATTTATTGGCAATTCACAATCCAAAATTAAAATTAATACAATAATATTGTTTACAATGGAATCAAACAGAATAAAATACTTAGGCATAAATTTAACAAAAGGGAGAAAAAACTGTATGCTGAAAACCGTAAGACGTTGCTGAGAGAAAATAATGAAGAGCTAAGTAAGCGGAAAGATAAACTATGGTCATGGATTTGAAGATCAGTTTAGTTAAAATGGCAATTCTCTTCTCAGATTGATCTATAGATTCAACATAATCCCTGTCAAATTCCCAGCAGGCTTTTAAATATAAATCGACAAGTCAATCCTAAAATTTAAATGGAAATTCAAAGTACCTACAATAAACAGAACAATTTTGAAAAGACAATGTTGAAGGATTTGTGCTACCTGATTTTCAAAGCTTACTGTGAAGCTACAGTAATCAAGACAGTGTGGTATTAGCATTAGACCGTAGATCCGTGGAACAGAACAGAGTCCAGAGATAAACCCATACATGGTCCCTTGATTTTTGACAGACTTGTAAGGTAACTCAGTGGAGTTAGAGAGTCTATTCAACAAGTGGTGCTGGAACAATTGGGTGTCTCTCTGCAAAACAAAAGCAAAAACATAAAACCCCTGGACCCTTACTTCATACCATAACACAAAGTTCTACTCAAAATGGATCATAGATCTAAATGTAAGAGCTGAAATTATCATGTAACTAGAAATAAACAGGGGAGAAAATATTTGTGACTTTGAATTTCTTAGATAGGACACAAAAAATATGAACACCAAAAGATAAATTAAAATGTTTGCTTTTCAAAAGATAGCACTGAGAAACTGAAAAGACAAAGATAAGTAAATGGAATTGCAGAAAATATTTGCAAATTATTTATCTGATAAAGGACTTGTGTTCAGAATATGAAAAAAACCTCTTACAGTAAATAGTCTGAAAGCACACAACACAATTAAAAAATGGGTAAAATTTTGAATAGAACCTTCAAAAAAGATCTATGAATAGCAAATAAGCACATGAAAAGGTGTTCAACATTGTTAGTCCTTAGGAAAATGCAGACTAAAATCCCATTGAGAATATACTACACACCTCTAAAATATATGTAATCAAAAAAGATTGAGAATACTGTTCCTGAGGTTGCATAGAAACCAGAACTCTCATGTGTTGCTGATGGAAGTAGAAAATGATACACTCCCCTTTGAAAAATTGCCTGGCACTTTCCTAAAAAGTTGAACTTATATTTACCAAATGACCAAGAAATTTATTTTCCAGGTATCTGCCCAAGAGAAATGAAAAGACTTGTATCCAAATGTTTGTTAGGCTCAATATCTCCAAATATTTGGAAGCAATCCAAATGTCCATCAACTGGGGAATAGATAAACAAAATGTGGTATATCTATACAGTGGAGTGCCATTCAGCAATAAAAAGGAGTGAACTACTTATACATGTAAGAACATGGATAAATGTCAAAAATATGCTAAGTGGAAGAAGCCACACAAAAGAATATATACTGTGTGATTGCATTTGTATGAAATTGCTAGAACGGGCAAAACTGTAGGGACAGCAGGTTTCCTGGGGCTGGGATTGGGAGCAGGAATTGACGGCAAAGGGACACAAGGGATTTTGGGGGTGATGAAAGTGTTCTGAAGCTTGAGTGTGTTGATGGTTACACAACTGTGTAAATTTACTAAAACTGACTTCATCTGTATACTCCAAATGGGTAAATTTTATGCTATTGTAAACTATACTTTAAAACGTGGTTAAAGAAGGAGAAATCTCTAAAGAGGAAGTTGTATCAGATGTTAATAGCTTGGAAGGTATCTTTTTTAAAAGATTGTTTCTCGTTTTTTCCTTTAAAGTGAATAGGGTTTAAATTTTTAAATTTTTTGCTTTTTGAACAGGCTACTTCCTGGTGGCTCTCCGGAGGGATTATTCCCTAGAGCAGTTGTACATTACACAGCTCAGGCTGAGTCTTCCTCAATGGAGGCAGTTGCCAACAAAGAGTGAGACTCAGCTGGAGAGGGCTGAGTGAGGCTTCTGGGGTAGGGCCCCTCAGGTTTTGCTCTAATTACTCCAGCTGAGCATACAAGAAGAAAGGCAAAGCCACAGGGAGGCATATTAATTAAAATGTCTCCTATTTCAGTGGGCCATTGTGATTCTCTTAACTTTTAGGAGGTTACAGTTGTAAGTTTACAGTTTGTTATTTCCTTCCATGTCCAGCATAATTGCATGATGAAAGAATCCCACATTTTAATATTCAGAAACAGTCACTTGGGTAGATTAATAAGAAGGAATAGCTAATTACCAATTAGGGTCAGATAAGAAAAAGGATCTACTTTTAAAATGAGACTATTGGGAACTATCTTGAAGGGGGACTTTCACTATAGATTTCCTTCTGGTGTAGCTTACTTGGACATAGCAGGAAAGGTCTTGGTCCCCGAGCTTTTGGTGTCCAATTGCCTGTTACTGCATAGGAGGTATAATTAGAGATGTGAAAGAGCCCCTCTCACTGGTTTTATTTCCACTGCTTGTTTAGACCTTTGCTTCCAATTAAAGAACAGGAGAAACATGCCTTTTAGGGAATATAGAGAAAATTTTGCTTTGATCTTATCTGCTGCAATTATTGAATACATTTTCCCTTTGACCAGTGCCCCTGTCTCTCTTCCCACACAAGAAAGCCTAAAACAAACAGAAAGAAACCATTAACTTAAACTGTTGTTATTCAGAAGTGTTTTTGATTTGATGCTTTAATTTTAAGATTACTCTGTTAATTGTAAGATCAGAGGCTTATATTTTTAGGGCCATATGCTGCTTTGGTTCTATGAACGGATACCCTGTGGATCTCAGTGGGAGTTAAAGCAGAGCTAGTTGCAGGATGGTGGTTTCTTCCTTTTTTTGCACAAGGAATTTTTCACTTGCTTTTTCCAGAGTGTAATCGGCATGTATTAAGGCCACTTGTTTGGCATAAATGTTTATTGACATGTTTGGCGAGACAATAGCAATTGTTTAATAGGCATTTCTTAGTTTACTTGCCAGCACTAGATGTGCTAAAGATTCTCCCATAGGAGTGGCTTCCCCATCCCCCTGATGGGCAACTGTGTTCTATTTCCTGAATTAAAACACTCTTTCTCCTATTTTCAGAAGAGCGGGATGTTCCTTTCTCTGTCCTAGGAGCTCATTTCTTCCGCAAAACCTTTCCTTAGTCTGTTTAGCCCATCTGTCATGCCCTCTCATCTCCAAACTTTATCTATCTTTTAGAGCACAGTTTAAAGTTTAATCTCCTTTATGAAATCATTTCCTTGTAGCTCATAGCAAACTTCTCTCTTTTCTGAACTCCTGAGCTTATATTTTCCCCATAGAACTCATTTCCAAATTATGACAAGCACTGATGGTTTGTTCACCAACTGCTTTCTCTTTGTAGACACTACTCAGAATGCCCATGTGTATCTCAGTTCAGGCTAATAAGATGGTAGCAGTCTGCTGTAGGGTCTCTGGGAAGATGTATTTTTCTGATGTAGGTGACGGGCTGCCAGGTGTTGAGGTGGTCAATTAAGACAATGAGCCAAACTAAAAGTATCGGTCAAGTCTTTATTTATTTATTGCGGCAGTGCAAGCAAGGGGCAAAAAGTGGGGCTGGCTCCCTAGTGCTCCATTTTTTTTCCTATGGAGCAACACCTGGCAAGGGTGAGATGCATGCAGTGCAGATGAGGGGAAATGTTTTATTGCTGAGGAGCCTGGAACAGAAGGCTCGTGCCTTTTCATGGTCTGGTAGAGGGGGAGGAGGAAGGCTAAGGAGTAGAAAAATACTGATTGAGCATGAAGAAAATGCCTTAGTCAAGCTCCCTGGTAATGAGGTCTTGGTGGAGGTGTCCAAAGTGCCTCAGCCAAGGCCTCTGATAAGGTGGCGCCTGAAGAGAAATGCTTGGGCTAGATGTATATATGCTGATATGTGTATGAGCATGGCTGGCTCAGATGGGTGGAGTGGAGGTGGGGTTCCTTGAGTGCAACTCTCCAGAAATCTGCAGTGCAGTGGCTGTAACCAAGTCTGGTGTGGGGACGGCAACTTTTCACTGTGACGTCTGTCGGGCAAAGCCTTGCAATTGCCTATGGTCGGGTCTGAATGATCACACGCAGGCTTTTGGTCTAGAGATGGACTCTTCAATAAGTTCCACCTCTTTCCCTTTTTATTTTCTTGAAGCTGGAATGTGACCTTATGGTTGAAACTGTAGCAGCCAACCTGTGTCCATGAGGGAAATATCAAGGGAATTCAAAGGCTCTGGAGTTAACTAAACCAGAAACAACAACTGCATGCATCTGGACTTCCCATTATGTGGGGAAAAGTAAGTTTCTAATATTTAAGCCACCAAAGTAATGTTTTCTGCTCCTCATAGCCTAAAATATTCCTAATTGATACATCATTTAATCATTCAGTGTTTTTAAATGTTATATAACTAATATTGATCTAAATGATTACATATTGCTTGAGGTACCTGAAAGGAACAATCTCAGCCATCCCCTGCTACCATAGTCCTATTTCCTTTTAATCTTATTGCAATTCAGAATTGGTGGTAAGTAGACTTTGAAGCTGTCATTGTTTCTTTTTTGTAGATGAAAAACCATAGGATTCTCAGTTTATTTGTTAGTGCTCATAGAAGAGTGATGCTGACAAAACTCCTAGCATCAATTACCTGGAAATTGAAGACCTGACTCTGGGTCCCAGTAACAGTTTCTGATTAAATAAAGCCCCAGGTAAAGGTCATTTGCCTTTGGAATATTCAGCACTGCTTACCATGATGGGCTTAGGTCCTTGTCTACTTGTTAATCCTATTGCCTAGAAGTCAACAAATGCCTGGGATCATGTATAGGATGATTCTAGTAAAAAATGCTTTATGATGTCTCTAAATGATTCCATATAGATGTAGGCCAATTTCCGTTTTGATAAGTTGCTCCTCTAGGTTTCTCAGGACAGTATTTTTCAGGAGTATCTGGGTCTTAGGCACAGCTCTTGTCTTATTGACCAACATTACATAAGCTTCATCAGTTTGTGAATACATTTCTTAGGAACCTTGAATAAACTTTGATTTTATTGACCTTCTATCAGCCCTTGGCTTATGTACAGGAATGGGTTATGCTCCAGATACACAATCCTAGCTATTGATACATATGTGAGACCTGTAAAACCACTGCCCATATTTCAGGTCATTAGAGTAAGTTTCTTGGTAGATTAGATAATTTTAAGGGAGACAAAATACAATATGTTTCAAATTCTCCTCCTTCACGTGTTTCTTAATGACTTGATATTATTCCTGGATGAGCGAAATTCATGCTTCCCTGCTATAAGGAATAGATAGATAAGCATTTGCCTAAATGCTGATGATATAGTTTATTTTCTCAAATTTAGAGTAGCCTCCACAAACAATGGCCCTTCGATCTCATTATTTCACTTTAAATCAGTTACTTCAAAACCCAAGTCATCAGTTTTGGCAGAGGTCTTCAAACATTTAATTGGTCAAAATCTAAGAACCCTATATAGAAGGTCAGCTTGTTCACTTACCACTAGCTTGTCTTAAAGAGTTACTCAGTAAATAATACTGTTTGCAATTCAATATTACATGGGCACTGTATTGAGATTATTAACATCTCCAGTTGCAGTTATTAGAGGCACATTTTATAGCACAGAATAATTCTGATAATGATGATAAAAGAGGTAAAACTGATTTAGTGTTTGCTGTGCAAGGCATTGTGCCAAGCAGTTATATGCATTTTCTCTTCTAATTCTTGCCATGGCCTGTTAAAGTAGGTAGAACTTTGGGGCCTGTTCTCATAAACTGTAGTCAACTCTGGGCTGTTTTCTGAGGAAAACCTTCCTTTATCTGCAAATATTACCTTGGCCCAACTCCATGTCACAGTCAGTGGGCTTTTCTCTAGGCTCATGCCTGATCGGTAGGCTTCTTGATTATATAACAAAATCTTAAACCTGTTCTTTTTTGGATGCACACTGAACACGCGATACCGCCTTTAACCAGTAACGTAGAGTTAAGTGGGCTTGAATTCTCATCTGCAGTCCTTGCTGGAAGCTTGGCTGTGAGGAATATTGTTCATGAAAGAGCACCTGAAGGGCGTGTGGGCTGGCTACTACACCCTGGTCGTCTTCAGTGTCCAATATATGGTAGCCACTAGCCTCGTGTGGCTATTTAAATTTAAATAAATTAAAAATGAAATAAAATAAAAATTCAGCTCCTCAGTCAAAACACCCATATTTCAAGTGCTCAATAGCCACATATGGCTAGAGGTTTTCATGCTGGACAGCACAGATATAGAACATTATGGTCACTGCAGAAAGTTTTATTGGGCAGTGCTGTGATAAGAGTTTCACATCTGGACTGCATTTTCTTTAAAAAAATTATTATTTTCATTGAATTGTGCTTTGATGTGTTGACAGTGGCCTGCACTGTGGCCCATTCTAATAATAAGTATTGAGTGTTCTTATGTATCAGAAATGGTTTTAAACACTTTTTATGAATTAACTCAATTCTTATAACAATTTTGTGAAGTAGGCATTATCATCATCTCCATTTTACAGAGCTCAGAGAGTTAAGTGACTTGCCTATAGTCACCCAGATGGTAAAGAGTGGTGATGGAATTTGCATCCTGTAAGTCTGGCTCAAACCTTTGTTCTTCACCACTACACCATGCTGCCTCTGAATTCCCTATAACGCTGTCTTGGATTTCATTCTCAGGATACGAGTAGTAACCTCATTACTTTTATCACATTATTTTTGTATTCCTGTTCCTCCTGGCTGTAGCTCTTCATTTATTTAATTTCTGTTATTATAATGTTGCAATGAAATTCTGATGCCAGCCACCTGGAGTTAGCACAGGCTCCTCAAGTTAAGGGCACGATTCCCTAAAAGATTACCCTCACTTCTAGTACCAGTCACAATTTCAGGAGTCCCCAGACCACTTGCACTGCTGACCAACTGGCTATAAATTTGGGGGTTGCTCTAACTCTCTTAGGTCTGATAATTTGCTAGAATGACTCAAAAAATTCTGGAAAGCACTCTACGTATGATTACAGTTTTATTAGAAAGGATGTCAATCAGAACCAGCCAAATAAAGAGACAATGAGGATGAGACCTGGAAGGGAAGAAGACTGCATCACCCTTCCCATTCATCAATGTGTTCAGCAACGGGGAAGCATATCTGAGAGTTGTCCAGAGTTTTTACTGGGGTTTTATTACAGAGGCACGATTAATTGAATCATTGCCCAGGTGATTGAACTCAATCTGTAGCACCCCCTCTCCTCCCTGGAGGTTGGGCTGGCTTAAAGCCTCAGCGCTCTAATCCCATGGTTGGTCTTTCCGATGACTAACCCCCATCCTGATTTATCTCACTGGTATAAATCAGGTATGATGCAAGGGACTCATGAGTAACAAAGTCACTCCTATCACTCAGGAAATTCCAAGGATTTAGAGGTTATCTCCCAGGAACCAGGGACCAAGACCAGATAAATTCTTTATTATACAACGGTACGTATTTTTTCCTTTTTCTTGAAGTACAGTTGACTTACAATATTATATTACTTTCAGGTGTACAACATAGTGATTCAATATTTTTATACATTATGAAATGATCACCACTGTGAGTCTAGTTGCCATCTGTCACCATACATACACCGTATTACAGTGTTATCGACTATATTCCCTATGCTGTGCATTACATCCCTGCGACTTATGTCTTTTATAACTGGAAGTTTGTACCTCTTAATCCCCTTCACCTTCCTTTATCTGCAAATACCCATCCCCCTGCCCTCCTCCTGTCTGGAAACCAGGAGCAATATCTATGAATCTATTTCTGTTTTGTTACGATTGTTCATTTGTTCTGGAAATCTATAAAACTATGATTAATAGTCCTTTTGCACCTATATAAAAATATGCATTTATACATGTCTACATAAATGTTTATGTTTTTACTTATACTCACACACACGTACATAAATACTTCATTTCAAAAAATATTTGAGACAGTCATGTATTTACTTAGGCTGACTGAAATCCATTTTGAAATGAGGTGGAAGATTTATGTGTGTGTGTGTGAGTATAAATAAAAACATAAACATTTTATGTAGACATGTATAAATAAACAGTTTTTAATTTAGATGCAAAAGGACTAACCATAGTTTTATTAATTTCCAGATCTATAGATTGCCTTAGAAATGGCTTCATTTTACACTCTTATTTTTCTGATGAAGAAGTAAGCCCAGAGAAGTGAAGTGGCTTGCTGGTTAGTGGCAGAGTAGGGACTGGAATTCAGGGTTTTTAATCTTAAATTTAATACTCTTCTTGTCTTCATAATCTCAAGCTTCTCCTTTACATTAGTCATATAATTATCACCTCATACTTTTCTCACCATTTTGCCATGCCCAGAAACCTCAGGCTGCCCTCAGGATACAGCTTTGGCGCAATGGGTGAAGCTCTGCACAGACTCCATTTTTGTACTTTCTGCCTTTACATATGTGCTATTCCTTCTGCCTTAAGTGCCATTCTCACTCACTGGTCCTTTCTTAATTGTTTTTAAATGTACATGGTAAACCTCACTTCTCTGACCTTCTCTCCTCTCACAGAGTTAATCTTTCTCTTCCTTTTCACATTATTTAGCATATGCCTTTATCTCAGTGGCACTTATCACACTGTATTTTTAATTCTTTTTCCACATCTCAAACCTTAACAGAATTATTGATTTCACCCTTGTTGCCACTAAACCTATTACTCTCTTTGTCTTCCCAATCCTGATATAGCATCATCAGTGACTCAGCTGCTCCATCCAAAAATCTGGAAGTCACCTTGATTTCCCTCTTGTCATCATCTTGCACATCTAATTAACAGCAAGTCCTTTGGTGCTACAGCCTAAATATATACCAAAGCTTTCACCTCTCACCTTTAAACTGGTCTGTTTCCACTCTTGCCTTCTTTCAATACATTCTCCAAACTGGGGCCAGAGTTCTTTCAAAATGTAAAACACTTCATGTCACTTCTAGCTTAAACTCCTCCATTGGTTTATACTTTCAGTAAAATAAAATCCAAATTTCTATTGTGCCTGGAAGGGACCTACGTGATGGAGCCCATTCCTCCTGCGTTTTTACCAGGCCCTCTCACTGGCTACGTGCTGGATTCTCTAGATTTCTTTCTGTTCCTCAAACACACCAGGTTTGTTTCTTTCTCAAGGAGGCAGCAAGGTATGGCTTGTTTTGTGTACGTGACGGGAGGGAGGGAGATTTGGCAGCTTTTCCTCCCCCATATTTTCCATTAGCTTCCCCGAAAGCCACTCCAACAAGAGTTGGCTTGCTGTACAAATGCAGCCTCAGGACAAGAAACGAATTCCCTGGTCTCTCCCTTCCAACCATATTGCTGCCAGGATCTTTAGGTTTGTTTCTTTTCAAGCCTTGGTTAAAATGTCATCTCTTCAGAGGGACTTTCCTCGATCCATTATAGCTTCCTAGATCCTCCAAACTCTATGATATTACCTTGTTTTACTGAGTTTGATAGCACTCAATAAGTTGTCTTGTTTATTTTAAATTGCGTGTTGTCTGGCCTCACCAGAATGCATGTTTCAGGGTGGCAGGAACCATGTCTGTTTTGCACATTGCTTATTTCCCAGTCACAGTGGGCACATGGAAGACCCTCAACGGTGAAAAGCTACTTAGTGGATGAACACTCCCTCTTGTCTGCAGCAGGCTGTGCACCCCCTGAAGGCAGGCTTTATGACATTTTCTGGTATCCCCAGTGCTCAGCACAGAGAGTTGCACAGGGTGAGAAATCAGTAAAAGTTCACTGAGTAATATTGAATAAAATTTGGCTTCTACCATTTATTACTTATGTCACCTTGGTAAGTGCCTTAACCTCTTTTAACTTCATTTATAATGCCCATTTCTTAGGGTTGTCAAGATTAAAGGAGGTCAATGGATACGGTATTCTACAAATGTAGGGGATTGTTATTGCTGTCACTGGTCACTTTTCTGCTAAACATGCCATTGGGGCTTATATTACCAGTGCATGCCTCAGTATTGCCAAAGCTACTCCTTACTGGCCTTCATAGGCCTGAGATGCCTCATATGGTAAATTCTAGAGAGGCTGGAAGGATGTTATAATAAACTCTTTTGCTTCTGTTCTGTTTGTAGTAATGCAAGCCTACTTGGTAACTTGGAGTTGCCTATAGACAAGTTGCTGTTGCCAACATGTAGTTCTTATTTATCCCGTGCTTCCCTAGTGTTTCCATTAGCCATGTAGTGTAGTTTTTCCAGCTAAATGATTAGCGTCCAGCTGTTCCTGTGTTAATGCTTGTGTTCAGTTCATTTAAAAAAACTCCCAATAAGGATTGTTAGTTCATTTAAAAACTGTTTAAAACTCAGAGAATATTTGTTTCTTATTTTTAAAGAAGTAATCATTCAGTTCAGGGACTTCTTTTTTTACGGTGGGACTAAGAATCTTTACAGATATCAATGATTATTTGGAAAAGTCAAATTAGAGTGCAATTCACTGATGTTTTTAAGCACAACAGCTACTGGAGCTATATTTTAAAATGTGTTCCAAAGTGAAGGGTGAAGAAAATTGATTTTGCAGATGCTCAGATGAAAACAGTCACTTCATATTAGGCAGAAAAAGGCAGTTTGAGATAATCTCAGTATGAGGGAAGTGTGATTTTTAGACCAGCCAAAGAATAGGAGCACACTTGGAAGGCTGGAAGTGTGGAAGGTGTGTGTATTCACTGATCCAAAGGGTTTAGAGGATTAAGGGGGAGAGTGGGAAGATAGTGTCAGCCTAGGTAAGGGTGGATAATGTATTTTTAGTTTTCTCCTGACTTTAGTTCTTAGACACCCTGAGTCTTTAATCCAGGCCTTCCGTTCTGTTTCCCTACCTTGTATAATTTAACCTTTTTCATCACTCGCTTCATCACAATGTATGCATCCTCTCACCTATCCCATCAGCCATCTGTTAGCTAAGCTCGGAACCTATTTAGTGGGTACTAAATGAGCATAGCATGAGGTTGTTCAGTAACATGTTTGCATATTTGTCAGGAATCCCCCAGGAATATCATTCCTGACCCCAAGATGATGATGACTGCTAACTTGGAAATTTACGCATTTCATTTTAAGATACCTATCTTTTCAAAATTTCCCTGGACAAAATTAGCCTTGAGCTGGACCAGTGGGAAGTCAGTTGTGGGTGATAATCAGAGAAGTTTAGAAATGTGTTGGTGTGGAGTATTCAGGTTCCTGCCTCCCCCAATTTCATTCCTCCTAAATTAACTTTCTCTGTCCTGAGACCCGACTAGTGATACAAATACAATATGACCCCAGCTTATTACATTCAGAGACTCTTACTAATGGATTAATATTTTGGATTTGTTTGTACAGACACGTTTTCTGATTTAACAGAACTGACGGACTTGACCAAATCATCTATGTGTTTTAAGCTCATAGAATGTCATATCAAATCCATTGAAATTGTTGTTTTTATAGGTCAAAATGGTGAAATATTGGTAATTTTATACAGTCAAACCTAATAATAATCACTAATAATAGCTAACATTAATTACATGTGACATTGTGGTATTTATTCAAATTAATACAAATAAGCATTTCTGAGAGCTCCTGGCAGAAGAGGGTGACACCATGTGCTTTATTCTAAGTACTTTACATGGATGATCCCACTTAATCCTCACAAACACCTTCTGAGGAAATGGTTTTTATCAACCCTGTTTTATACATGAAAAAAATGAGGCTCAAAGAGTAACCTCTTTGAAAGTGCTCTAAGAGATGGTCCAGCAGTGTGTCTCCCAGCCTGCTCTCTTTTTTTTTTTTTTTAATAAATCTATTTATTTATTTATTTATTTTTGGCTGTGTTGGGTCTTCGTTTGTGTGCGAGAGCTTTCTCCAGTTGAGGTGAGCGGAGGCCACTCTTCATCGCGGTGCGCGGGCCTCTCACTGTCGCGGCCTCTCCCGTTGCAGAGCACAGGCCCCAGACGTGCAGGCTCAGTAGTTGTGGCTCACGGGCTTAGTTGCTCTGCGGCATGTGGGATCTTCCCAGACCAGGGCTCGAACTCACGTCCCCTGCATCAGCAGGCAGATTCCCAACCACTGCGCCACCAGGGAAGCCCCCAGCCTGCTCTCTTAACTTCTACACACATAATCTCAGATGCCTACTGTATGCCTATTGTACTTTCATTAAACAAATGTTTTGTTGAAAACCTGCTGCCTAGAATTCTGCCCTGGGTGAGGTTTTATGGAGAGATAACACATGTGCATAAAAAAGTTTTACTATCAAGGGTCAAGACCAATGTCAGTACAAGATAGCAACGTTGGAGGTGCATGTTAAGGTCCAGGTGCATGGTCAGAAAATACTATTAAGTTAAAGCATTATTTGGCAATGTGAGGTCCAGAGGAAGTTTAAGATAAACTACCAGTAGACATTAAATTCAAAACTAGAAAAAATTATTGATTTCGATTCTTCTATGTTATTAATAAATCAATAAGTTTCAATTATCGTTGACACACATACTCAAATACTATCACCTCCATATACATATGCTATATTACCAGTGGTTGGTGAGTATAGATGTGGGATTACTTACAGTTGCTGCATTGAAAGCAACTTTGATTTTCATTTATTCAGAACCTCCTTCAAATTATGTCCTCTTCAAGTTAAAATCCACAATTCTGTTCATTCTTTAAAAACTTATTGAGCATCTATAATGTACCAGGCACTGGATATTATATACCAGTAAACAAGACATAGTCCCAGGGCCTAAGAGCTCACAGTCTTCTGAATGAAAAAAAAATCACATTTGAACAAGAACTCAAATGTCTGAAGAAGAAAAATCAATGTTTCAGTGCAGCACAAGTCTTAGAATTAACACAGGTTTGCTCAGCTGCTTCCTGACATAAAGGTATATTGTCTGTGTTGCTTCATAATTAATTCTTTTATCAGTTCAGAAGATCCATGGTCTACTATCCCACTGTATAGTCACAACGGTTCAGGTCCTGCTGGAAGGTACTAGTAACATATTGGTTTGTATCTGTTACCTTCAGAGTGATTTTCAATCGATGTCTGATTTTGGAGTAGATGTAAACTTCTACTGGAATCGGGTAAAATTACACCAATGTAGTATAGAGAAGAAAGAGAAGAGTTTGACTCAGTACATTTTCAGAAACTTTGCTAACCTCATGAATTCCTGACATGATGGGAACAGACAACTTAACTTCTCATTTTCTCCAACTTAACTTCTTATTTTCTCCAAGGAGAAAATTTTATTTAAGTTTGAGTAGTTAATTTGCATCTTTATAGAGAAGTTACCTTCTGCAGTCTGTGTGTAAGACAGAATTTGGGTATAATAAATATTACTTCTGACTACTCAATAAAATTGGTCTTAATCATAGGGACATTCTTATATTTCAGCACAAAGTAACTGAGATTGGTTAAGAAATGGTAGATCAATGCATTTCACTTCCCACTCACTCTTGGCCATATACTTACTGAATGAAATGGTGGACAGAATTGCCTACATTATTTAAATTAATTTTTTTAACTGAGCAACATATATTGGAACTTGTCTAGGTTTGAAGAGCATATAATGATAATCCACTGTATTGGCTATGCCCTTGCTCCATATAATAGAATTCTCTTCCATTTCACTATCCCCTATTAGTGTAACGACCCACATGAGAAGAGTCTTACTGGAAAAAAATGGAAGGGTTGAACCTCCAAACACACACTTGACCCCAAGTTGGAGGTGTTGGTCTTCAGGTTCTGATTATTGTCTTGTAGGTTCTTGGTATTTTGTGACATACAGTATCTGCCCATAAGCATGAGCTTCCAGGTTGATCCAGACTGTCCTAATGTCTTGGTGCCAAGGATATAAACTCCCTCAGTGTTTGTTAAACGTAGAACTCGCAACATCTTGAGTGTATTTAAAATTACCCCATCACAAATGATGACACAATTGGTCATCTTAAAGGTACTATCCATACGGACAGAGAAGGAATAAAGATGGGTTTGAGATATCCATTTGCTTCTGGTATGTCCAGTGTGGCTTCAATCCTAGCTGAATTTCAGAATTCCTAATTTTAGTCCCACCTACCATAAACAGCTTTCTCCATGGGAAAAACATTCCTAAATAAATAAGAACAAGGAGATCCTATTTAAGCCAGCATAATTCACAATCCTGGCAATTAGCACATGTTTGTGGTTATCTATATATGTACAAACACTTTTTCTTCTCTTATTAATATTTTATCATAAAGTTATGCTCTAACTTACTACAACATTTATTACAATAGATCTATTAATTTATAATTACTGTAATCATTATTGCTATTATTAACTGTGGCATCCCTTGTTGTTATTGTTGTTTTTGGTTCCAAATATTAAATTTCATTTGCACAGTTCTTGTTATTACTGACTTTGTAGTTACCTTCAGTGTGTGCTGTCCCAGCTTAGAGAAAGGAAGCATTTCTGTCTGCTAGGCCTGAGGCTTAGAACATCGGAGACTCTCAGTAGATTTTCTGTTGAGCACAGAAGACATGGGAGCTTTCATGTTGGTTATTGGACTGGAGTAGGATAATGTATCTTGCATTAAGTAATTCACAAGCATCTTTAGTTGTCATTAGATTCAAAGAAACAATGAAAAATAAAATAAGCCCATCATCATCTTCTACAGCTGAAAATCATTTTTCACCCATTATTGGTTATTGAGTGTACATGTGAACATTTTGAACATACAAAATTCTGTCTTTATAGTAAGATGGGGTACATGTGATGTTCAGATGCTCTCTTTGGAGCTTCAGCTATGGATTCTTCAGTAAGCAAGGACCATACCTTCTGCATACAACATGACTTCTCTAGGGAAATATGTAGATATAACAGGAGCATGATATGTGAAACTCCTAACTTCTTGCTTCATAGGACTGCTTCATAGGTCTGACTGTCTCATAGTCAGATTTTACCAACCGAATCTCCTTGTATATGACATAAGATGATCATACCTTATTTTAAATCACAGAGAAGTTTACAGAACTGTTTAAATGTGTTTTAAAAAGCATATGGGAAAGTGTCTGGCATATTTTAAACCAGGGAAAATTATTTTTCTGTAAATACCTGAAGAGGTGAAATTGGATTTATTAATTATTTCATTGTGAGATCACAGAACATTAAAGTTGAAGTGACCTTCAAAACAATCTTGAGACCAAGTCTTTTTACCATTTTTCTTTAATGCCTTTTTTGATGGGGTATTTACTTCTTATAAGGTAGCCCATTACATTGTGGACCACCTCCCAATTATTTGCTTTAATTAATGAGAATTCTATTTCCTTTCGACTTCCTCCCATTGGTCTTGGATATCCTGAATCATATATGCAGGTTTCAGAAGAATAGGAAAATCATATGCTGATTTTCAGTGTGAACACTGATTTTTTCCTTGAATCTTTTTTGTCTTTAACACCATAGATTCTTTAGGTGCAGATCCTGCCAAAGAAGTGAGCATGTGACACTTTTTCCTCTAATTAGTTAGCTCTGAAACTAAATTAAGTCTGAATCAGCAATCTGCAAATAAGTACATTAAGCTTATTATCTGGTGAGCACTATCAGTTTTCCTTCTGTCTCTGAATTATTAGCCTCTTATTTGTTTACATTACAAATTCAGTAGGAGTAATTATGTAATAAGAAAATGATACTGTCACTTTAAATAAACCGCTCAGCAACTGAAACATCAGGACTATAATTAAAGGCATCACTCACAGCTTCCATTTTAATACATAAAGGAGAAGGACATGATTAGATTTTAATGAACTTGCTTTTGTTTTAGCTTTATTATTGTTTTATTTTAATCTGGATGTGGTTATTTCAAAACACCACTAAATGTTAATAAGCATTCTTAATTTCATATATCGGGATTGTAGTAAATTTAACTGTCCTTGCCTCAGACATCAAGCTTTCAGTTTGTAATCTGTTCCTTAAATGTAAGCACAATTCCTTCTAGTACCTGGGATGGAGAAATTCTCCAAGGCGGTTTAGGCAAATTTCCAGACAACTAAACTCCCTTATTCCCAGCTGACCAATGGTAAAAAGGTGTCAGGTTACACGACTAAACCCTCAAGCA
Source organism: Tursiops truncatus (assembly GCF_011762595.2). Classification (NCBI taxonomy): domain Eukaryota; kingdom Metazoa; phylum Chordata; class Mammalia; order Artiodactyla; family Delphinidae; genus Tursiops; species Tursiops truncatus. The sequence continues at coordinate 90,955,767 of NC_047043.1, read as the reverse complement.
AATGCCATTGTCTACTGCAGTCTAAAATAAGCCTAGAGTTGGGGCTGCCTGAGGAGTAATGGAAGGAGTACTGAGCAGGAGTAATAGAAGGAATACTTGGAGACTCATGACTGGGGCTGAGTGTATGAGCTGCTGAGTTGCCCCTCTTTCAGCCTCAGATTCCTCGTATGTAAAATGGAGATAATAAAATCTACCTGTGGAGTTGTTGTGAGGAGTGTCTCAGATTAAGGATTTGTGTCTGTTTTGTTAACTATAAAGTATGGTACTGGTTTTGACTATGATTACTATCTACTAGTACAAACTGAAGTGTTTGGAAACTATACCTGAGATTTCCCCCCAAGTCTTCCCCATATCCTGCCATTGTGCCTAAAATTTGCACTACAAAAATACTTTTTTTGAAATAAGTTACTGTTTCTCAATGTGCCATCTGTAGGCCTCCTCAGGTGTTTTTTAGAACATTAAGACTCTTGGACCTCACCCCTGGCCTACAGAATTAGGGTCTCTGGGCTGGGGCTCAGTAATCTGAATTTTAAACAAGCTTTCTTGGTGATTTATAGGCATATTAAAGTTGAGAACTCCCCAATAAGGCATTGAAACCTCTGTTAAAATATCAATACTTTGAAAGGGTGATATGGGTCAGCACTATTAGCCATTAACATTTTTAAATTAATTAATTAATTTATTTTTGGCTGTGTTGGGTCTTCATTGCTGCACGCGGGCTTTCTCTAGTTGCGGTAAGCGGGGACTACTCTTGGTTGCGGTGCACGGGCTTCTCATCGGTGGCTTCTCTTGTTGCGGAGCATGGGCTCTATGTCTGTGGGCTTCAGCAGTTGTGGCATGTGGGCTCAATAGTTGTGGCACGCAGGCTCAGTAGTTGTGGCACACAGGCTTAGTTGCTTTGTGGCATGTGGGATCTTCCTGGACCAGGGCTCAAACCTGTGTCCCCTGCACTGGCAGGCGGACTCTTAACCACTGCGCCACCAGGGAAGTCCAGCCATTAACATTTTAACATGAATTAATGTATTGGAATATTTAAGCTTACAAGGAATAGGAGCTAGGCCAGGAAAAATCAAAACAAAAAACTGGAGGTAGAGGGGTGGGCAAAAATCTGGTTTTAACTGAAACTTATAGAACTCTGAAGACCTGGACTCTTGCATGTGAATCTCTAGGGCAACCTTTCATATTTTCAGGGCCCAGGGCAAGAGTACAAATGATAGCTCACTCACTATGTGTCTAAATATTTAAAAGTTGTAAATCACACTAACAAACCTCAAATATATTCTTTCCTCCTACATTAACAAATTAATATTGTAATGACTTGGAAGGCTAGGTTCTGGACTCCTCGGAGGTTGGTGCCAGTATATGGTAGTAGAGGCAACCACTCAGTGGCCTGTGCCCCCTTCCACCAGCCCTCTGCCCATCTATGCGTGTGGATATTTCAGTATGCATGTCATACCCTCTGCAGACAGCAGCCTCTCTGGAAGCTGGCTCAAGGCCATTTGAGCAGAGAATTCTAGTGTCCTGGATGCTTGGAGCTGGGTTCAAGGGTAGGCTCATCTGTTTGGTCCTAGGGACTCTCTCAAGTATGGGTCCCAGGACAGGAGTCCTTCTTGCCCAGGTATAAGGGAGATTCTGGGAATCTTGCAAAATATTGCAGTTATAAAACTGAAAGGGAACTTGGAGATCATTTGATCCAAGCCCTTCATTTGCAAACAAAGCAACTGGGATGCAGAGAATTGATATGACTAGCCCAAGCTCCCACAGTAGCTAATGGCAGAACTAAGACTAGAGCTCAGATCTTCTTTCTCCCTTTCCTTTCTGTGTACAACACTTTTATATATGGTGACATCCCCGGGTAGAAGTATTTTCTATTGCTTCTTCGGTCAGAGAATGTTGTTTAAGCATCCTTTTAAATAACCATATTCCTCAGTGTAAGTAGTGACTTACGGCGGGAACCTTGGTGGCAGTGGCATTTCATTAACCAGGAAGGAGGAAGGGGGTGAAGGTGGGGAGACGGGGGTTCCCTTGAACAAAAGCTTTAATGGAAACTAGAGCTAGGGAAAACAGACTTAAGAACTGGTCCTTTTACCAAGCATAAGTCAGAGGACCACCCTCACATGGGAGCACAATATGAGACGTTCTTAGTTGTACACCAGTGTTTTTCCTTTCTTCTCTGTGTAGAAATTCCTATGACACCTTCTGGTATAGATAGCAGTTACATAAAATATATTTTCACTCTTTCTACTTGATTTTGTAACCTCCCAAACTAACAAAATATTACTGTTTTAGTTAGGAAATAATTGTAAGCTTATTTTCCTTGAATATCCAAAGAGAGGTATGTTTTAGTAGTAGAATTCTTACCAACCACATAGGGAACCCAAGTTTAATTTCCAGACTGGGTAACCATAATCTAATCCTGGCTAATAATTGCTAGTTATATGAATTTGGGTAAATAGCAATTTCTCATTTGTAGAGTGAAGGTTTGGCTAGATATCTTAGAGATTAAGAAAGTGTGCTATTAAACCCACTCTTAGCTGTGACGTTAGGCAAGTCACTTAACGTCTCTGAACCTCAGTTTCCTCAGCTGCAAAACAGCTAATAGCACCTATCTTACAGAGTTGTTATGAGGATTAAATGAATTGTATAAGGAAAGTGCTTGGAAGAATGCCTGCATTCAGTAGTTTGCTGTTCATTATTCTTGGCTGGGCTTTAGGCCCTATTTTTGAGCATATACCTAGAAAACGCACATGTTAAATACTATAGCTTTACAAACTCCATGTGTCCAAAATCAAGCCTATCATCTTTCTTTCAAAATTATCTTCTCCCCCACATGTATTTAATCTTGGTACTGACACTACCATTCACTCAGTTTCCCCAAGCCAGAAATCTGCAAATCATCTTAGACAGCTCTTTTTCCCCCCTTGGCTTAAGTCTAATCAACAATTAAACATTGTGGATTGAGTTTTTCAAACACTTCAAATCAAATCAAGATTTAGATTTAAGTACATTCTGTTCTTTGCCCCCTTCTTGCATTGCCACTGTCCTCTTTGAAGTCTGTGTTCTGCGGAAACTTTCTGCCTGATCTCCCTGCCTCCATTCTTGCTGCATTAAACACACCATCTTGCTTTTGACAGGATCTTTCTAAAACAGACATTTAATAACATCACTCCTCCAGTTGAAGGTGCTTACAAGGGTGAAGTGCGCTTTCGTCAGCTTGGCACAAAAGGACGTCATGGTCTGACCACAATCGCATTTCTCACCACATCCTCTGGCGCCTCATGTTTCAGATATTCAGAAGAACTAGCTTACTCCTGAACTTTGTGCTTTCTCTCACCTCCGAACATGCTGTCCCCAGTGTTTAGCATGTACTCCCCAGCCCACAGCTCCATCTCCTCCCCATCTTACAAGCCCATCTACCTGCAACACCAGTCATTCTTCAGACTCGGTTCTGAAATGTGAAGCCTCCTTTGGCAAGGAAACAATTTGCTAATTTATGTTTTGATACAATCGTCTGGTCTAATTTAGATAAAATCATGTAGCCTGAATTATTCAGATAATTCTTGTATTTGTCTGGCACATTTAGATACATTTATGAAATTCACATTCAACTATCACCTAACTAACACCTCAAAGTCAATTTACCCTTGACTTCTAGCTTTATCGCCTGTTCTGGGGACCTACTTCTCATAAACTCCTGTGTGCTAACATTTCGTTAAATGCATGATGAGGGGATTTCCCTGTGTATTAGAGAATCCTGGAATAGATTACAGAGCATCTGTCAATACTTCTTGCTGCTGATGGTGGCAAAATCACTAGGAGTTGGCAACATTCTGTGTGGTGTATGGAGGACTGTCACGTGGAGCAAAGTGTTCATTCAGCAATACTTGAAAATAGGGTGTCTTTTCTCCTTAAGGATGGATGTTTGAATAATTCTTTTACAAAGTGTGAATTTGAGGTTAAGATTCTGTTTTTCCACCTTTAGGACTAAGTAATCTTCATATTAGAGCCTCAGAAATATTCTCATGAGGCTAATCAGAGTTTGGGTGAATGGCATATAACACATATGTTATCACACTCTTCAAACTTCTTTTAAATTTTCTCTGTTATAAAAACATTGAGGTATAGACCAGGCCCCAGTGTCTGACTTAATATGCTTCTGGGTTTATCCTTTTTACAAACCATGAAGAAAAAGCTGCTATTCTTTTGGTGTATGAGTGTGAGGAATGGATTAAAGTTCATTTTTTTGCTTATGGATATCCACCAGTTCCTGCACCATTTGTTGAAAAGGCAACCCTTTCTTCATTGAAAGAACTTTCACCTTTGTGAAAAATCAGTTGACTATATGTGTGATGGCTTAATTCTAGACTCTCTATTCTGTCCAGTGACCTGTAGTCTATCATTTTGACAGTGCAACACTGCCTTGATTACTTGCATTATAGTAAGTTTGAAATCAGGTAGCTTAAGTCCTCCAACTGTCTTCTTGTTTTACAAAATCAAACACATTTTTAAATCAACTGTCCTCTCTCGCCTCTCCCTTAAATCACTCTTACTGAGTGCATCTGCTCATCATAAACTTAAAGCATGGTTCTCAAAATGTGGTCATTGGAACTTGTTAGAAATGCAAGGATTAGGCCCCACCTCAGATGTTTTGAGTCAAAAAATCCAGGGGACTCAGCAATCTGAGTTTCAACAAGGCCTCCAGGTGATTCTGACACCTGCTAATGTTTGAGAACCACTGATATAGAGCATTCTACTTCAGAGTTCAGCAAACTTTTTGTATAAAGAGCCAGATAGTAAATATTGTATGCCTTACGGACAATATGGTCTCTGTTGCAATGACTCAACTCTGCTGTTAAAGCACGAAAGCAGCCATAGACAGTTTGTAAATAAGTGAGCATAACTGTTTTCCAGTAAAATTTTATTTACAAAAACAGGTGGTAGGCAGATTTGGTCTGCAGGCCACAGTTTGCCCACCCCTGCTGAATTCCATTCCCACCTATTCCACATCTAAAACCTTGGCCATTGTCTCATTTCTCTTGCAGATCCATATTCTCCATCATTGTGGGCCCTCTTTGTTTTAAAGCTCCTCGAGGAAGACTCTCTCAGTGAATCTATACGTAGTTCTTTTAACAGGGCTTTTTCAGTGCTGAGGTCAGATATTTCACCTATTCCAGTTAACCTTTAAGGCCTGCTACTATATATCTACGTTTTATTGTAAAAGCAGGCCGTTTGTCATTTAGCCTCACTCTTGAGCATGCTACTTGCTTGAGCACTGCATGTTGTCCATATACAGGAGCTTCTAATTTTCCTCAGATCAGCAGCCCCAAAGAGGGTAATGGTAGTTTTATTAGTTTGTTAGGGCTACTGTAATAAAGTACCAAAAACTGGATGGCTTGGCATAACAGAAATTTGTCTCACAGTCTAGAGGCTAGAAGTCTGAAATCAGGACAATGCTCTCTCTCACAGCTCTAGAGGAGAATCTTTCTTGCCTCTTTTAGCTTCTAGTGTTTGTCAGCAATCCTTGGTGCTCCTTGTTTTATAGATGCATCACTCCAGTCATATGGCCCCTTCTTTCTGTGTGTCATTACATTGTTTTCTCAGAACATGTCTGTCTCTCTGTCCAAATTTCCCCTTTTTATAAGGATACCAGTGGTATTGGATTAAGACCCACCCTAATGACTTCATCTTAACTTGATCACCTGCAAACTTTTTCCAAATAGAGTCCCTTTCACAGGTACCACAGGGCTTAGGACTTCAGTATCCTTTTTAGGGTTACAATACAACCCCTAACAGTGATGAAAGTGGGAACTGAGATTTAATAGCAGCCGTTCTAGATAGAATCTTTGCTCATGAATTTGCAAGCCTTATCTGTTCCAACTGTTACAAAATGTAATATTTACCTCTGGGAAAGGTGTAGAGATATCTCTTTGCTTTATGTCAGTAAAAAAGACAATAGTCACATTTTGCTAATCAAAAAAAAATTTTTTTTTGAGAGAAATCATTATTACCTGTATAACAAATGTTAGGGGGGCTTCAAGTTATCAAGAGGAATTTGACAAATGAGTTCTTTGAACAATATCTAACATGGTTGCTGACACACAGCATGTGCTCATAAGTGGAAGAAATGTCTGGAGTTGAGACGGAGATTAACATTCATTCATCCATATTAACTGCAGTCAGCATGTGTTAATCTCTTCCCGTGTGTTTGGCACTATGCTAAATGCTTCACATGCACCTCACTGAACCTTTACCATGACACTGGCTACTGTGACATATCCTTCTTACAGACTAAGTTTAGAGAGATGAAGTATGTAGTGACTTGCTCAATGTCATGACGGAAGGTGGCAAAACAGGGATTTTAACCCAGTCAAAATAATTGGAAAGCTCATTAAAAAAATCTTTTTTTTGAAGTGCAGTATGCACACCGAAAAGTGTACATATTTTAAGTGGAAAGAAAGACCATGTTTTAACCACTGTGCTGTTTTTACCTTTCTGTAATTTATTTGCATAAAGCTTTTATTGACTACCTACTGCATAAGTTTAATGACAAGTAGTGTGGAGTCCATTTTGCTGAAAAGAGCTTAGGAGGGCAGATATCCTCATCTGTCTTCAGATCACAAAAGACCCTGAACTGCAGGCTAAAGAGTTCATATTCATCCTTAGGCAAATCAGTGTCATTATTGATTTTTAAGTAGAGACATGATTAAATTGAAATTTGAGGTATGTGCTTTGGGCAGGGTTGGGACAGTAATAAGTAGAGATTTTGTCCACTACTTCCAAAATCTGTCATATGGAGGTTGTGATCATATTTGGAAATGGAAACCTTTCCAAATAAAAACAAAATTAATTAAAGTTCTTGGTTCTTATTAAGAATCACCTTGTTCTGATTGAAGGCATATAGTCTGCTACACTGTAAACTTCTTAAAGCAGAGGCTCTATGTGTTAGATAATGGTTATTGCTAAGTGTCCAAGATAGTATTAAACCTCTGTGAGCACATTAAATACTCCTGTGAAAGACTGTGGGCAAAACTGGGCAAGACTATGGTCCTCCATTGTTGGACTACTGTACTTCATGCTGGGATTTCAGAGAAGCAAGGGATGAGCAGATGCGAGAAGCAAGGGATGATCAAATGCCTGCTTTGCCTCTTCCCTATATCTAAAAAGTACAGTTTCCTTCCATACAAAGGAGCTGGAAGACTGTACAGATATGTCTGAGGAAGTGAGTCCAGGAACAGTATCCCAGGATGCCAATGCAGGAAAACCAAAATGTCATCAAAGAAATTGAAGGAAGATCCTATAATAGGTCTTCAAGAGGTATTTACGTAGGTCACTAGATAGATTTTCTTAAGTCTTTACAAACTTCTTTTCTTTCCTCTCCCTCCCTTCTCCCCCGCACCACACCCTTTCTCTTTCTTATAATGAGAATCCCCATGAAAAGGAATTCTGAAAAAATGACAGGAAGAAGATTGACATTGCTTTTTGCTATGATGAAAACAAGGAGAGAGAATCGGTTGGTTGTTTTTCTTCCTCTTCTGTTCAGTGAGCTATGTGCAGTGACCTGGAAATCCTGGCGATCTACTAGAAGGAAGGTGGTGGCTACATTTCCTTGGCATAGAGGTTCACAGAGAATTTTCCAGACTGCTGCTTAGTTCAATGCCCAGTGACTTTACATCAGACCTTTGTAAGTTTTTGACCCATACTGGGCATTCTTTCCCCTTCAGCTTGCCCACCTGGGGTAAATACTTACGTTTTAGTGGGCCCTAAGGTGATGAGTTTGCAGCTCTGTGAAACATTACACATTTTTCAGTTTTTCTTCACTACTATTCAAAGGCTTTATGTATATCTTTATTGTAACTTACCACATTCTTTCTTGTATATTTAAGATTATTTATGTAAACATCTAAGACCATAATAAGCTCCTTGAAGGTAGAGGCTGTGTTTTGGGCCTCTTGGGAATTGTGAAGGATGCCTAGTGCAATACTTGGTACAGAGCAGATACTCCCTGATTTGAACTCAACTGGATTGAATTCTCCTGGGTTGTCTAGCAATTAGGGCAATAGCTTAAATAAAATCAGAGTTTTCCTGTAATATGTTCAACTTACCTGCTCCAAGTATTGAGCAGGGCTATCAGACCCAGAAAGTGTAAGTGCGGAATACAGTATTGGATGCATGACCTAAGTATGGATATATCATTGTTATGGGCTTAGTGCCCAGAAAGCTAGACAGTTTTTAGGTTGGTGACGGGGTGGAAGTGGTAAATTCTAGAGCTTAGGTGTGTTGTAATAGAAGCAATTACTAAGAGATGCCTCTGTCTCACTTGTGTAGCAGGAACTTAAAATCCTGATTGCCTCATGTTGGAAAAGGGAATAAATAGAGAAGTATATAGAAATAAGCAGAGTGATAAGGGAAGCAATATAAATCATCCTGATGATTAGTGGGTAAAACACTGGGAAGAGAAGGTACATGGGCCAATTACAGCAGAATGTTCCAGAAGTCAATGCTTGCTCTCTGATTCATACTTTGCCAGTTATGCAAATGATTCTGAGAAAGTGACCCTGAGGGTAAAATATTATGATATAAAACTATGAAGAGAAATATATATTTTTAAAGAGGTCCTATTGTTTATTTTTAACATCTTTATTGGAGTATAATTGCTTTACAGTGGTGTGTTAGTTTCTGCTGTATAACAAAGTGAATCAGCTATATATATACATATATCCCCATATCTCCTCCCTCTTGCATCTCCCTCCTCCCCTCCCTATCCCACCCCTCTAGGTGGTCACAAAGCACCGAGCTGATCTCCCTGTGCCATGTGGCTGCTTCCCACTAGCTATCTATTTTACATTTGGTAGTGTATCTATGTCCATGCCACTCTCTCACTTCATCCCAGCTTACCCTTCCCCCTCCCCATGTCCCCAAGTCCATTCTCTACATCTGCATCTTTATTCCTGTCCTGCCCCTAGGTTCTTCAGAACCATTATTTTTTATTTTAGATTCCATATATATGTATTAGCATACAGTATTTGTTTTTCTGACTTACTTCACTCTGTATGACAGTCTCTAGGTCCATCCACCTCACTGCAAATAACTCAATTTTGTTTCTTTTTATGGCTGAATAATATTCCATTGTATATATGTACTACATCTTCTTTATCCATTCATCTGTCGAGGTACATTTAGGTTGCTTCCATGTCCTGGCTATTGTAAATAGTGCTGCAGTGAACATTGTGGTACATGACTCTTTTTGAATTATGGTTTTCTCAGGGTATATGCCCAGTAGTGGGATTGCTGGGTCATATGGTAGTTCTATTTTTAGTTTTTTAAGGAACCTCCATACTGTGTTCTCCATAGTGACTGTATCAATTTACATTCCCACCAACAGTTCAAGAGGGTTTGCTTTTCTCCACACCCTCTCTAGCATTTATTGTTTGTAGATTTTTTGATGATGGCCATTCTGACTGGTGTGAGGTGATACCTCACTGTAGTTTTGATTTGTATTTCTCTAATGATTAGTGATGTTGAGCATCCTTTCATGTGTTCGTTGGCAATCAGTATATCATCTTAGGAGAAATGTCTATTTAGGTCTTCTGCCCATTTTTGGATTGGGTTGTTTGTTTTCTTGATATTGAGCTGCATGAGCTGCTTATATATTTTGGAGATTAATCCTTTGTCTGTTGCTTTGTTTGCAAATATTTTCTCCAATTATGAGGGTTGTCTTTTCATCTTGTTTATGGTTTCCTTTGCTGTGCAAAAGCTTTGAAGTTTCATTAGATCCCATTTGTTTATTTTTGTTTTTATGTCCATTTCTCTAGGAGGTGGGTCAAAAAGAATCTTGTGGTGATTTATGTCACAGAGCGTTCTGCCTATGTGTTCCTCTAAGAGTTTTATAGTGTCTGGCCTTACATTTAGGTCTTTAATCCATTTTGAGTTTATTTTTGTATATGGTGTTAGGGAGTATTCTAATTTCATTCTTTTACATGTAGCTGTCCAGTTTCCCAGCACCACTTATTGAAGAGGCTGTCTTTTCTCCATTGTGTATTTTTGCCTCCTTTATCAAAAATAAGGTGACCATATGTGCGAGGGTTAAACTCTGAGCTTTCTATCCTGTTTCATTGATCTATATTTCTGTTTTTGTGCCAGTACCATACTGTCTTGATTACTGTAGCTTTGTAGTATAGTCTGAAGTCAGGGAGCCTGATTCCTCCAGCTCCGTTTTTGTTTCTCAAGATTGCCTTGGCTATTCAGGGTCTTTTGTGTTTCCATATGAATTGTTAAATTTTTGGTTCTATTTCTGTGAAAAATGCCATTGGTAGTTTGATAGGGATTGCACTGAATCTGTAGATTGCTTTGGGTCATATAGTCATTTTTCACAATGTTGATTCTTCCAATCTCTCAATCTGTTTGTATCATCTTTAATTTCTTTCATCAGTACTTATAGTTTTCTGCATACAGGTCTTTTGTCTCCTTAGGTAGGTTTATTCCTAGGTATTTTATTCTTTTTCTTACAGTGGTAAATGGGAGTGTTTCCTTAATTTCTCTTTCATATTTTTCATCATTAGTGTATAGGAACGCCAGAGCTTTCTGTGCATTAGTTTTGTATCCTGCTACTTTACCAAATTCACTGAATAGCTCTAGTAGTTTTCTGGTAGCATCTTTAGTATTCTCTATGTATACTATCATGTCATCTGCAAACAGTGAAAGTTTTACTTCTTCTTTTCCGATTTGGATTCCGTTTATTTCTTTTTTGTCTCTGATTGCTGTGGCTAAAATTTCCAAAGCTATGTTGAATAATAGTGGTGAGAGTGGCAGCCTTGTCTTGTTCCTGATCTTAGTGGAAATGGTTTCAGTTTTTCACCATTGAGAACAATGTTGGCTGTGGGTTTGTCATATATGGCCTTTATTACATTGAGTTAAGTTCCCTCTATGCCACCTTTTTGGAGGGTTGTTATCAAAAATGAGTGTTGAATTTTGTCAAAAGCTTTTTCTGCATCTATTGAGATGATCATGTGGTTTCTCTCCTTCAGTTTGTTAATATGGTGTATCACATTGATTGATTTGCGTATACTGAAGGATCCTTGCATTCCTGGGATAAACCCCACTTGGTCATGGTGTATGATCCATTTAATGTGCTGTTGGATTCTGTTTGCTAGAATTTCGTTGAGGATTTTCACATCTATGTTCATCAGTGATATTGGCCTGTAGTTTTATTTTTTTGTGATATCTTTGTCTGGTTTTGGTATCAGAGTGGTGGTGGCCTCACAGAGTGAGTCTGGGAGTGTTCCTCCCTCTGCTATATTTTGGAAGAGTTTGAGAAGGATAGGTGTTAGCTCTTCTCTAAATGTTTGATGGAATCTGCCTGTGAAGCCATCTGGTCCTGTACTTTTGTTTGTTGGAAGGTTTTTAATCACAGTTTCAATTTCAGTGCTTGTGATTGGTCTGTTTATATTTTCTCTTTCTTCCTGGCTCAGTCTCAGAAGGTTGTGCTTTTCTAAGAATTTGTCCATTTCTTCCAGCTTGTCCATCTTATTGGCATATAGTTGCTTGTAGTAATCGCTCATGATCCTTTGTATTTCTATAGGGTCAGTTGTTACTTCTCCTTTTTCATTTCTTAATTTTTTTTTTTTTTTTTTTTTTGCGGTACGCGGGCCTCTCACTGTTGTGGCCTCTCCTGTCACGGAGCACAGGCTCCGGACGTGCAGGCCCAGCGGCCATAGCCCATGGGCTCAGCCGCGCCATGGCACGTGGGATCCTCCCGGACCGGGGCACGAACCCACGTCCCCTGCATTGGCAGGCGGACTCTCAACCACTGCGCCACCAGGGAAGCCCTCCTTTTTCATTTCGAATTCTATTGATTTGAGTCTTCTCCCTTTTTTTCTTGATGAGTCCGGCTAATGGTTTATCAATTTTGTTTATCTTCTCAAAGAACCAGCTTTTAGTTTTATTGATCTTTGCTATCATTTCCTTCATTTCTTTTTCATTTATTTCTGATCTGATCTTTATGATTTCATTCCTTTTGCTAACTTTGGCATTTTTTTTTTGTTCTTCTTTCTCTAATTGCTTTAGGTGTAAGGATAGGAGGTTGTTTATTTGAGATGTTTCTTGTTTCTTGAGGTAGGATTATATTGCTATAAACTTGCCTCTTAGAACCACTTTTGCTGCATCCCATAGGTTTTGGGTCATCATGTTTTCATTGTCATTTGTTTCTAGGTATTTTTTGATTTCCTCTTTGATTTCTTCAGTGATCTCTTGGTTATTTCGTGTACTGTTTAGCCTCCATGTGTTTGTATTTTTTAAAGATATTTTCTTGTAATTGATATCTAGTCTCATAGTGTTGTGGTCAGAAAAGATATTTGATACGATTTCAATTTTCTTAAATTTACCAAGGCTTGATTTGTGACCCAAGATATGATCTAATCTGGAGAATGTTCAGTGAGCACTTGAGAAGAAAGTGTGTTCTGTTGTTTTTGGATGAGATGTCCTATAAATATCAATTAAGTCCATCTTGTTTAATGTATCATTTAAAGCTTGTATTTCCTTATTTATTTTCATTTTGGATGATCTGTCCATTGGTGAGAGTGGGGTGTTAAAGTCCCCTATATCATTGTGTTACTGTCTATTTCCCCGTTTATGGTTGTTAACATTTACCTTATGTATTGAGGTGCTCCTATGTTGGGTGCATAAATATTTATAATTGTTATATCTTCTTCTTAGATTGATCCCTTGACCATTATGTAGTGTCCTTCTTTGTCTCTTGTAATAATCTTTAATTTAAAGTCTATTTTGTGTGATATGGGAATTGGTACTCCAGCTTTCTTTTGATTTCCATTTGCATGGAATATGTTTTTCCATCCCCTCATTTTCAGTCTGTATGTGTCCCCGGGTCTGAAGTGGGTCTCTTGTAGACAGCATATATACGGGTCTTGTTTATGTATACATTCAGCTAGTCTATGTCTTTTGGTTGGAACATTTAATCCATTTATATTTAAGGTGGTTATTGATATATATGTTCCTATTACCATTTTCTTAATTGTTTTGGGTTTGTTATTGTAGGTCTTTTCCTTCCCTGTGTTTCCTGCGTAGAGAAGTTCCTTTAACATTTGTTGTAAAGCTGGTTTGGTGGTGCTGAATTCTCTTAGCTTCTGCTTGTCTCTAGAGGTTTTAATTTCTCCATTGAATCTCAATGAGATCCTTGCTCGGTAGAGTAATCTTGGTTGTAGGTTTTTCCCTTTCATTACTTTAAATATGTCCTGCCACTCCCTTCTGGCTTACAGAGTTTCTGCTGCAAATCAGCTGTTAACCTTATGAGGATTCCCTTGTATGTTATTTGTTGCTTTTCCCTTGTTGCTTTTAATATTTTTTCTTTGTATTTAACTTTTGACGGTTTGATTACTACGTGTCTTGGTGTGTTTCTCCTTGGATTTATCCTGTATGGGACTCTCTGCGTTTCCTGGACTTGATTAACTATTTCCTTTCCCATATTAGGGAAGTTTTTTTTTTTTGTTGTTGTTGTTTTGGGGGTTTTTTTTTGTGGTTCGCGGGCCTCCCACTGTTATGGCCTCTCCCGTTGCGGAGCACAGGCTCCGGACGCGCAGGCTCAGCAGCCATGGCTCACGGGCCCAGCCGCTCCGCGTCATGTGGGATCTTCCCGGACCGGGGCACGAACCTGTGTCCCCTGCATCGGCAGGTGGACTCTCAACCACTGCACCACCAGGGAAGCCCCAAGGGAAGTTTTTAACTATAAGCTCTTCACATATTTTCTCAGTCCCTATTTTTTTCTCTTCTTCTTCTGGGACCCCTATAATTCGAATGTTGGTGCGTTTAATGTTGTCCCAGAGGTCTCTGAGACTGTCCTCAATTCTTTTCATTCTTTTTTCTTTATTCTGCTCTGTGGTAGCTATCTCCACTATTTTATCTTCCAGGTCACTTATCCGTTCTTCTGCTTCAGTTAGTCTGCTATTGATTCCTTCTAGAGAAGTTTTCATTTCATTTATTATGTTGTTCATCATTGTTTGTTTGCGGTTTAGTTCTTCTAGGTCCTTGTTAAAGGTTTCTTGTGTTTTTTCCATTCTATTACCAAGATTTTGGATCATCTTTACTATCATTACTCTGAATTCTTTTTCAGGTAGACTGCCTATTTCTTCTTCATTTGTTTGGTTTGGTGGCTTTTTACCTTACTCCTTCATCTGCTGTGTGTTTCTCAGTCTTTTCATTTTGCTTAACTTACTGTGTTTGGGATCTCCTTTTTGCAGGCTACAGGTTCATAGTTCCCATTGTTTTTGGTGTCTGCCCCTAGTGGCTAAGGTTGTTTCAGTGAGTTGTGTAGGCTTCCTGGTGGAGGGGATTGGTGCCCGTGTTATGGAGGATGAGGCTGGATCTTGTCTTTCTGGTGGGCAGGACTGTGTACGGTGGTGTGTTTTGGGGTGTCTGTGAACTTATTATGATTTTAGGAAGCCTCTCTGCTAACAGATGGGGTTGTGTTCCTGTCCTGCTAGTTGTTTGACATAGTGTGTCCAGCACTGTAGCTTGCAGGTTGTTGAGTGGAGCTGGGTCTTAGCATTGAGATGGAGATCTTTGGGAGAGCTTTCACTGTTTGATATTAGGAGGGGCTGGGAGCTCTCTGGTGGCGTAATGTTCTGAACTTGGCTTTTCCACCTCAGAGCCTCAGGCCTAACACTTGGCTGGAGCACCAAGACCCTGTGTGCCACTCCGCTCAGAATAAAAGGGAGAAATAAAAACAGAAAGAAAAAATAAAATAAAGTTATTAAAATAAAAAATATTAAATTTTTTTAAAAAAGTAATTGAAAAAAAAAGAAAGAATAGAGCAGCCAAACCAAGAAACAAATCCACCAATGATAACAAGTGCTAAAAACTATACTGAAAGAAAAAAAAAACAGACAGAACCGTAGGACAAATGGTAAAAGCAAAGTTATACAGAGAAAATCATACAAAGAAACATATACATACACAGAAAAAGAGAAAAAGGAAAAAAAAAATATATATAAAAGAAAGGAGAGCAACCAAATCAATAAACAAATCTACCAATGATAATAAGCTCTAAATACTAAACTAAAATAAACAAAACTAGAAATAAATTAGATGCAGAAAGCAAACAAGTCTGCAGTTGCTCCCAAAGTCCACCTCCTCAATTTGGGATGATTCGTTGTCTATTCATGTATTCCACAGATGCAGGGTACATCAAGGTGATTGTGGAGATTTCATCCGCTGCTCCTGAGGCTGCTGGGGGAGATTTCCCTTTCTCTTCTTTGTTCTCACAGCTCCCGGGGTTCAGCTTTGGATTTGGCCCCGCCTCTGCGTGTAGGTCGCCTGAAGGTGTCTGTTCTTCACTCAGACATGACGGCGTTAAAGGAGCAGCTGATTAGGGGGCTCTGGCTCACTCAGGCCCAGGGGGAGGGAGGTTACGGAATGCGGGGCGAGCCTTCAGCGGGAGAGGCCGGTGTCACATTGCACCAGCCTGAGGCGCACCGTGCATTCACCCAGGGAAGTTGTCCCTGGATCACTGGACCCTGGCAGTGGCGGGCTGCACAGGCTCCTGGGAGGGGAGGTGTGGAGAGTGAGCTGTGCTTGCACACAGGCTTCTTGGTGCCTGCAGCAGCAGCCTTAGTGTCTCGTGCCCGTCTCTGTGTCTGTGCTGGTAGCTGTGACTCAGGCCTGTCTTTGGAGCTCATTTAGGCGGTGCTCTGAATCCCCTCTCCTCACGCACTCTGAAACAATGGTCTCTTGTCTCTTAGGCAGTTCCAGACTTTTTCCCAGACTCCCTCCCGACCAGCTGTGGTGCACTAGCTCTCCCTACCCCCTTCAGGCTGTGTTCACGCAGCCAACCCCAGTCCTCTCCCTGGGATCCGACCTCCGAAGCCCAAGCCTCAGCTCCCTGCCCCCGCTCGCCCCCAGCGGGTGAGCAGACAAGCCTCTCCGACTGGTGAGTGCTGGTCGGCACCAGTCCTCTGTGTGGGAGTCTCTCCGCTTTGCCCTTTGCACCCCTGTTGCTGTGCTCTCCTCCGCGGCTCTGAAGCTTCCCCCCTCCGCCACCCACAGTCTCCGCCCGCGAAGGGGCTTCCTAGTGTGTGGAAACCTTTCTTCCTTCACAGCTTCCTCCCAGAGGTGCAAGTCCCGTTCCTATTCTTTTGTCTTTGTTTTTCCTTTTTTCTTTTGCCCTACCCAGGTATGTGGGGAGTTTCTTGCCTTTTGGGAAGTTGACGTTTTCTGCCAGCGTTCAGTGGGTGTTCTGTAGGAGCTGTTCCATATGTAGATGTATTTCTGATGTATTTGTGGGGAGGAAGGTGATCTCCACATTTTACTCCTCTGCCATCTTGAAGGTCCCTCTATGAAGAGAAATATTGACTTAAAAATATTTTGGAGAAAGAGCAAATCACTTCTTCCTGCATGAAATGAACAGAGCATCATGACCAGAGTGTTGATAAATACTCCATCATAAGCTCAGGGATGATAAATAGCCCACTTGGAAAGCAGCCTCAATTGACTGTCAAGGGCTGATTGTCTACGGAGTGGGAGGAAAGACAGAAGCCCCTTCTCTGAAGTGCTACGGCTCAAAGAACATGATGACCACACCCAAGTAATTGGTCTTGTGGTACACTAGAAAAGTGAGGATATTGGGTTGGAGATGTCTGTGATGCTAAATGACCTACTATTGTTCTGTGAATTACCTCCATGATAGGACCAAATGCCAAGCAATTAAATGGGGTGGGCATACCTGAGGGTAAGGGGATTATTGATTAATTTAATAGCCAGTAGGATGAATGGTAAGAAGTTGGTCTCCAGACACTGAAGGATGCTTTGGGTACTGAAAAGCAGGTAAATTGACTCTGGGGCTTTTTTCTGCATCAACTTTGGAAAAAATAAAAGGATCTGTACATGTTTTAGTGATGGCATGTATTTGCATGTGAAGACACATGCATTTTGTGATTAGTAGCATTAATCACTCAAGTTTGCACTTAGTTAGCTGGAATCTAGGAAAAACTATTTTAAAATATTTATTGAGCATCTGTTCTGTGCTAGACACTGTTCTATGCACTGAAGGTGCATTGCAGGAAAAAAAATAGAAAACCTCTGCCCTCATTGAGCCTTCTTTAGTGAATACATATAACATTAGATTAGGTACTAATTAGTACTATGAAGTTAAAGTATGGTAGAGGATACAGAGAGAGGGTGTAGGAGTGTTGATAGGAGGTGGGGAGAATTTTCATTCTGGTTTCTAGAAGCTGTGTAGCCTTGTACAAATTGCTTCCCCTCTCTGGGCCAAATATTCTTTATTTGCTAAATGAGAGGGACAGGCTACATTCTGCATTCTACAGGAACCCTTATATCAGATGTACACAACCAGGTTACATTATGCTGATAAGGAGGCAGTAGCACTTTGCCATTTTACATTTCACAAGCCAAGTTACTACTGTAGTCTGGTGTACAAGTTTTCTTTCTTAGTTGTAGATAAAAAACTAAAATCCAGGTCGAACTGTTGGAGCTCGCTCGGGTCATGTGTCATACCTGGACTAATTACTGTATTCGGGGGAACATGATTAGCTTGTGTTCAACTGTAAAAAGTACCTGTGGAGGGCCAGGATGGGGGAAACTCTGTGATAAGCAAACTGATTTTGATATACTCTTTAATTTGGGATCAGGCCAATTACCCTAACCAAATGTTGTAATGTTACTAGAAGAAAAGGCTGACAGGGATGCTGGGCAGACTACACTTGCAAATGTCCATGGTATCAGTTAGAGTTCTTATCTGCAAGTAAGGGTGGCCGACTCTGGTTGGTTAAGCATGAAAGAGTTTATTATGTTGATGTTGGGGAACAAAGATTTGCTGTGAAGGCTGGGACCAGGTTTGAAGCTGATTCCCAAATCCTGCCATCACACTGGTCTGAAGAGAAAACTTCTGCCACCACCCACTAAATCTTGGGAGCTCCAGTTTGTACCGCTGCTATCTCTTCACTATGAACGTTGCTTTTCTGTAACTTACTGCTGCCAGGAGGGAAGCAGCGCTCCCTAATTTCTTGCCTTTTGCTTCAAGAGCTCCTAAGTTAGTGTCTGCCTTGGGAAGCTTACAGGCTTGTGGCAAGGGAGTTGGGAAAAGCAAGTTTGTAGTATTTTGAACTCTTATGGAAGAGAAACTTTTGCTCCCTCCCTTCCATAAAGTGGAATTTCTCCAAACATGGAAAGGGATTCTGAAACTGGGCAGCCTGAATGAACAGTAAACATCCACCACATCTGCTACATGTCATTAATATTGCAGGATTTTCTCCCTCTGTCCATGAGCCCTAGCACAAAGCCTTATTCAGCACAGATGTCGGCTTTCAGAAGTGAGGAAGAAGTTAGCTCCTCC
This sequence comes from Tursiops truncatus, assembly GCF_011762595.2. Taxonomy (NCBI): domain Eukaryota; kingdom Metazoa; phylum Chordata; class Mammalia; order Artiodactyla; family Delphinidae; genus Tursiops; species Tursiops truncatus. Next base: position 90,937,409 of record NC_047043.1, on the reverse strand, counting down.
ATCACAAAAGAATGCTTCGTGTCAGGAGTTACAGAAAGAAAGTTGAAGTCTCAAGAAGACGGCAGGTCCCTAATGTTTTCCCAGACAAACATTGTAACCCCTTTGAATAAATGTCACCTGTGTTCTTTTCAAATAGCCTTTTTGAAGTTTGCCAACGTAAAACTGAAAGATCCATCTCCCCTTCTCTGCTGAGTATCAGAGGTTTTCTTTCCCTTACCAGAGTTCACAATGACCTTCCTATTTTGCTGACCCCAAGGCAGTTATCACAGACAGTCTTACTTAAGCTGTATCCACATATAAAAGAAAGCTGTCATTTTGATGTGTTCTGGAATGGGGATGTGGTGGTTGCCCTGCTATTTGCAGGTGAGCATCCTTTCCTTTTCATAGTGCAGTTCTTAGAAAACTCATATTTTCAAACTCTGAGTCTATGGACCTGTTTTCCACAGCAATTCATAAGGTAACCAGTAAGATAGTGGGCAATCAATAAATTTTTTTTGAGTAGATAAATGAAGTAGTGTGGAGTCCTGAAAAGAGTTCAGAGTTTGGGGATAGGTAGATTGAGAGGTTGAATTCTCTTTCAGCTACTTCATAGATGTGTGACCTTCAACAACTCATTTAATGGCAATGAACCTAATTTATTCATTGTAACATGGAGATAATGGTCCCCATCTTGCGTGTATGTTGCCAGGATCAAATGAGATAATGTACATAAAGTGACAGGCACATAGTAGGTGCTCAATGAATGTTCTCTGTTTTATTATTCATGATAGCATGGTAATTCATTAAATGTTGATGAATGAAGAAATGAGTGGATGTCATGAGAAGTTCCAGTGCTGGGTGTAGAGCTTTCTAGTTTTTGGTGGGGGGAAGTTCCCAGGGATTACGATAATCTTATGTGAAGGCTTGTGAAGGAGAATAGAAACACGTAAATTCAGGCCCAGAATCTGCCATCATGCTTTCCCACATGCTGCCAATTCTCTCTAGAATAATCTTGCTCCACTTCACCTGACTTCTTCCACACATTCTACAACATCTAGCTCAGGAGTCACCTCTTCCTTTGAGAAGCATCCTTTGACTCCTCAGTCTAGTTTGGGCAGCATGCCATTTCATGTTCACTTCCACCATATCCCTTGTCATAGCTCTGAGTTAGACTTGTGTCACCAGCACCATCTGCAGTGCCTGATTCTTTGCAAGTTGAAGAAATGAATGGATGGATTGTTGTCTCGATTTTATCAATACAGTCAGATGTGATTCCTTAGGCAAACGTCTTAACCTAAGCTCCAGTTTCCTTGGTAGTAAGATGAGGATGGAACGTGACCTCTCTGCCTCCCAGCCATACTTGTGAGGATCAACTGTGACTGTGGATGTAACCTAACAGGGCCCTGAGAGCTTGTCTGGGGCATTCAGAAGACCAGCGTTTGGTGAAAGAGCAGGTTTTTGCTTAGCTTATGCTGTACAACTAGCTTTTATTGTATTGGGTGGGGATTACAAGCTAACAGGATTTTAAGCATCTCTAGGGAAAAGGTAAACTGCAGAAACTGGAGCAATTGTCAGGGAGAGAGACTAGGGGTTTAGAGAGAATTCTAGAAATATTTGTTCTATCTACCCATGAATCCATGACCAACAGTGATGTTACTCAACAGTGCTTTTGGAGTTAAGTTTCTGAGGTTTTGTTTGAGGGAGTGGGGACCAGGCAGAATCACTGACTGTTATTACTGGCTTCAGGATGGCCATGGGCCACAGGAATCATTGGCCCAGTGAGGTGTAGGCAGTTGTAAAAGATGTCAGAGTGGTCTGTGTTGAAATCCATCTCTGAGGTGGGTGGTGGAGTGGATCCATATACTGTCCCTTCTGTTTTAGAAACTGAACTACCTTTCCAGGCGATCTGGCAAATGATCAAATGCCTTCTTGGACCAAACCCTTTCTTCCTTTTCCATCTCTTACTGATTCATCCCAGGTAAGTTAGTAAATGAGTCTAAGTTTATTTTAAACATCCAAATTCTTCCAATTCTTTGTTCTTTGCAATGCTCCAGTTTAGTGCTTCTGTATTATCTTAATGCAACTGACTGCTTCTGTATGATCCTAATCTTTACTCACGTTTGTGACCCATAGGCTGGTCTCAGGAATAATATCAGCTATTTAGATGTTTATGTGATGTTAGATCATAAATGCTTACATTTTAATCATACTAATCCTTGAATTGAATTAGGGAACAATAAGCAGGGTTTTGGAAACTACCTAGCAAGTAGAGGAGAATTTTGAGGGTGACAGATGATAAAACCTAGCTAGTTATCTTGCTTACATGAGAAGGTCATTTATGCTTAGAGTTGTCCCATTCTAGTCCCAATGCATCTTTTCATAGGGCATAGAGGACTGGCATCACTGTTGCTTCCTTCTTATTGAAAATAAAGTTGAGGTAATTATAAGTAATTCCTAATCTACTTATTTTTGTTCAGCAGTGGAATGCACAGCAGTTTTTGTTTTTTTTGTGTAAATCAGTACACCAAATCTCCAGAGGCTAAATTTTAATGTCTAAGACATCCAATTGAAATCCACTGTTAGAAATATGAGCCTACTGAAGTGATGAATTTCTCACAGGCAGAGCAAATAGATAAATGGTTCAGATACAGCATCAGTTGAAGCAAGCAAAACTCTATTGACCTCTATCCATCAACACTGCTGTACCTCTCGGCACCAAGTAGCACTGCAAACCTATAGGCAAGGCAGCAACCCCATGTGTGAGGACCACCTGGTCTTCCTCACCCAAAATTGCAATATTAGTAAAATTTCAAAATGATTGAATATGGCCATAGATTTCAGTGGTGCCAAGTGGGAACACTTGCTTCCTGTTTGGGGATTATCCATAGTACCTGCAAAGCTTTGGGAAGATAAATATTTTAGCTCAGTCTGAGGAAGAAATTCCTAATGAAGTGGTTCAAGGAAGGAATGTGTCACCTCCAGAAGTCATTAGTTACCTCTTATGGTAGATATTTTATCATAGGCTCAGTGAACTGTGTGGGGATGTGGTAAAGGGATTTCAAGCATTGAATAGGGCTGGGGTAGGTGTACTGGCATTTTATCTTATGCTGAGGTAGATTTTAAGATCATTAATCACAGTAACCCTTGGAAATCAATTATGAAGACACCATTATAGAGAGTCACAAACTCTCTCAGCTAGTTCATTGCTTCTCCTTTCCCCTCCAGCCTTGGTGTTTTTTTAAGTTGGGCTCCAGATTAAGTAATTTGTGAGTGCCGCAGTGAGAAAGTAAAATAGTGCCTTTAAATGCTATAGCTAGAACATCACTCTGTAGGGCAAGGTGCTCATGTGATGAAAGTTCTGGTGAGTTTCCGAATTCCTCCGGAACTTCAGAGGGACCAGAATCAGGAAAGGTGAGTAATTAAGGAAATGTGACATTTCTCCCCTCTTTCCTCAGATCTTTCTTCCTCACCAGTCATAGGTTAAAGTAAGTAGAGTGGTAGGTTAGTTGTCTGTAGTATTTAAATTGTTAATCTTTTCCTCTTCCCATCTCTCTTTTTGAACTCATAGCATGTAAAGTTGAATTTGAGTAAGTAAATGCACAGTTGATATGCTTCCTGTGTGAAGGTCCTTCCAAACATGAGATTTTGCAATTTCTACCCAGTGGGCCTCTAGAGATCTAGTTTGAGAAGTTGCTAACCCTTCAGCCCAGGGCTGGCAAACGATGGCCCAGTCTGCAGACCGGATCTGGTCCATTGCCTGTATTTATAAATAAACTTTTATTAGAACACAGCCATGCCCATTTGTTTATACATTATGGCTGCTTTCAAGCTACTGTGGCAGAGTTAAGTAGTTACAGTAACAAGTGTATGGACTTCACAGGCTAAACTATTGACTATGTGGCCCTTTACCGGAAATAGTTTGCTCACCCCTCTAGCTTTTTTTTTTCTTTCTTTTTTGGATAAGGAAGCACACATGTACTATTCATTTGCACTTGCATACACTTATCCCCTTGCACACAAAGTGGCTTCCTGTAAGGCTAGAGTTTTCTAATGGTTCTGGGAAATAGCTCACCTGCCTAAGCACTCTGACCCAGAAGATTATTAGTACTTGTTTTTCCACTGACTAAATTGAAGCAAAGAACTTGTATTAAAAGAATCCATGAAACACTACTTATCACTACATCAAAATTGTCAGTAAAAATCAACCCCCTTCTCCTGGGTGAGAAATTCTGCAAATGATTATGGCTTAACAGAAAGATATTTATCTCATCCCTTGCCTCAGCAGCAGCCTTTCTCTGCCTGATTAGCTAGGGTGGAATTTAGTTCTGCATTTGAAGATGTCAGATTACATTAAAAGAAATGTTTGTTCAGAGTAGTGTGTAGGAGCTATACCTATGTGTGGAAATGGCTGATATTAAACCTTGTGATTAAACTTACTTAAAAATGCTTTATTTAGTTTTTTAAATGTGCCAAAGGAGGTTTATATTTCATCTGACCTCAATTTCCCTGAATAGAGCTGAGTGAGATTTCCTAGCATAGTGCAGAGCTGCTTATCTTGAGGTGGAAAAAAAAAAAGTGTCATTAGCTGATTCGTGCTGAAGCATCATAATTAGAAGGCCTAATGGTTAGCTGGCTAACTTAAGATCAGGGAAGGGGAAATTATTGCTTATTATAGGACTATTTCCATCTCTGATATGGGTCCTTATTTGATTTGAGAATTCTGCAGACTTAGGAACATAGGAAAAGGGGATGGTGGTGCTAGTTCTTTTTATATATATCCTATATCACAACTGTTATAGGGAAGCATCTGGTTCCACACAGCAGTAAGTTAGTCACAATATGTGGCCATAGTTTATATTCGAGAAGAATTTTTATGTAGGCTTGGCATATAGCTTTTGTCATTTTCAAAAAGGCTAGAAAAAGCCTATAAATTCTGTCAACAAACAACTTTTTAGGTGAGGCATGTATTATCTCAGCTCCAGTACCAATCACCTGCTAGCTGAGTTGAGAAACTTCCATTCTCTAAGTCTATGATTCCTTACCTGTAAAATGAAAGGTTAGATATATGATTTATGTGGGTCTTTTATTTCTGATCTTCCAATAATCAGTGCTATTTAGGACTATCAGTTGTTGTCTTTCACTTCTTCATATGCTGTCAGTGCTGACTGCATGTAGAAGGTTGGAAAATGGTACAGACTTCTCTGTTCACCTCTCCCCCTCCCCTCTCTCTGCAGGAGGTTCCATCACTCTCCATCTTTCCTCAGACTGAAGCTCCCCACTTCCCGGCTTTTCCCTCACCTCTTCCTTACTCTCTAAAAGCTCCCCAGTTTTGCTCCCTCTTCCATTCTCATCGTATCTATTTATTTCTGCATATTTTCACCATTGCCTTCCTTCCCTGCCTTTTTTCCTTCCCCTCTGTCATCCCACCCCCCACCCCGCCAACTTTTTCACAGGCTTGTTTTGAAACCACCTCCCAGAGCATACTTGCGATTCTGTTTCTCTCACAGTGCTGAGGTCCTCAGGTGAAATGCCTTTGCTGGAGTTGTTAGGCAGAATGCTAAGTGTTTTAAGGACCTGCGAAGGTCAAGTACCTGTCTGCTGGAATAAACGGAGCCTCACAGTGAGACCAAGCTGACACAATGGGAAGACCCAGTGGATTTTTCTTTTCTGTTAGTCCATGGTGAAATCAATCATAATATGCCTCCCTGAAAACTGAACTCAGGGAATTGGAATCAGTGAGGTTCTTTTTAACTGTACCTGAAGGGGTAGGAGGGGAAAAAGGGAGAGGTGAATGGGCTGGGCAGCCTTTTACAGTAAGTACCTTAAAATACTTTTCCATTGATGATTCATCCTTGTCCTCTGCCCCCATTGTCTTTTATAAAGAACAGCTAGAAACCATTCATCATGAAGCCCAAAGCCCCCAAAACTCCTTGATTGTGATTTGAATATGAATTCCATCAATATTTTGAGGCAGTTATGAAGAAGGCATAGAGAACTTGTGGCAAAAGTTGACTATGAACTTCAAATGTGAGTCAAATGCATTATGTACAGAGATGAAAATAATCCCAAAGTAATATATGTGTAGATTGGAAAAGCACTATAATTGCTTACAGCTGAAGGGCAGTCATGTAGAAGAGGAAGCAGATTTGTTCTCTTCTGAACCACAGAGCGATTGGATATGAATTGCAGGAAGGTAGGATTTAGTAGAGTGTAAGGAAAGACTATCTAATAAGCATACCTTCCCACTAAGTAATGGGTCTCTGAGTTTCCAGTTCAGGAGAAGCTGGAAGGAAGACAGCTTGCAAGGGACTTACTCATTCATTCAGCAGATATTTGCTGAGTACCTATTCGATGTCAAGCACTCTTCTCGGTTCTGGGACCCAGCAATGAGCAGAGATATCTGGAGGATTCAGACATTACATATGTGACTTTAAGATCCCTCATACCTTGAGGATAATTCTGGGATTTTTTCAGCTTTTAGGATTTTAATTAGCTAAAAATAAATGAAGCCATCACATATGAACTATCTGTTTTTCAAGAATTAGAATGAAGTAAAACTTACTCAGAACTGAAATTACACTATACAGAAAACTCAGATGAACTCGTCTCTAGATTTTAAGTGCTATAGGGTCATCATTCCAAATACCAGTTACAAGTACCAGAAGAAAGCTGATTGTTTGTGCTTTGGAGTGACTTGGATTATGAGTAAGTAGACATTCACATCTCTTAGGTTTTTTTGAAGGCTAGTATTGAAATGCATTTGTATTCCTAATGATAGACCTGTAGAGGAAATTGAAGAGAAGGGGTAATTTACTTTTAGTCCCTTCCTTCAATTTTTGCTTTCCTCTCCCAGCTGCAGAATCTTCTTATTTGCTTCAGGGACAGTGGTACTCTCAGGGTCCAAGGCTCCCATAATTCACTTTGTCTCCTATCTTCCAGCACCCTTCAAAAAGTGTCTAGAGCTTTCCAAATCATACATTTCTACCACCTCTCCTCTCATCTCTCAAATAAATATTCTTTTCCTCAATCCTGCTTCCCAAGCTATCATCGTAACAATAAGAATGCGGCTGCATTAAGGAGCGCACATTGTTTGGTGCAGTATTTCTCAAGCGTACACATCATTTAATGCATACACGTCAGTGTGGCTCTTGTTAGGATGCAGAATAAGTTTCAGCAGAACTGGCGTAGGGCCTGAAATTCTGCATTTCCAGCAAGCAACCAGATGCTGCTACTGCAGCTGCACTGCAGATCACAATATGGGTAACAAGGGTTTGGCGAATTAGGTTTTGGAACTTTCTTGCTTGATTTTATGACATTGGGAAAGTTACCTACCTCTCTGGGCTTAACTTGTCTTATATAAGAATAGAGATAAGCCAGTCCCCCCTTCCTCTGCATATTCTCCGGTATGAGTTCAACTAGTCTTCATACAAAGAAAACTACTTCCTGTTTCACAAAGTGGGCTTGTGAATGCAGTTTGGTCACATTTTATATCAAAATAATACAGACTGTAAGCTACTAAATGATTATCCTCATTGGGGTGCATTGGAATATCAAGAGTGAACTCACTGTTCAGGCATAACGGCTACTGTTGTTGATCAAAATCCTACCATCTGACCTTCTCCTTATGTTCCCTAGGAAAAAACAAAACTTGCTTCCTGTGGGGTACATTTGACATTCTTACAGTCAGAGTCACCTGGGAAAAGTTATTGCCATGGAACTCAACTTATCCCTGGCACGCTTTGGGGGCAAATTTGAACCAAGTTTTCTGCATTGGTTTGTTTTTGAATCTGGCTCTTAGCATCTCTCTAAATTTAGTGGTCATTTTCTGCTTTAATGAATATCTAACTGTGTAAATATAGATGTTGTTTGGTCAGCATTTTCCCCAGCAGTATTTTCCAGGGATAATTTGCCTGCAATAAACTCCTGAGGCAAACATGCTTCTCCTCTACCAGCCTTGTACAAACAGCTGATCTAGGCCTGAGGACATAAATAACCTTTTTGCAGAGAGACACTTACCTCCAGAGAGTCCCAAACTTTGTCAGAGAAGTTTCTGTCTTGGAAGCAACTGCCTTTCACATTTCTATTTGTTGAGTCTCTGAGTTCCTCTTGGGACTTGATATAGGCAAGCGTGGCCATCCTTTGTTAGGGATTATGGATCGTTTTAGAGCTAGAATTTCTTTGAGATGACCTGGTCTAGTCGTTCTCTCTCTCTCTCTCTCTTTTTTAGTTCAAGTGTAGTTGGTTTACAATGTTGTATTAGTTTCAGGTGTACCGCATAGTGATTCATTTCTTTTTTTCAGATTATATTTCATTATAGGTTATTACAAGATATTGAATGTAATTCCCTGTGCTATATAGTAAATCCTTGTTGCTTATCTATTTTATGTATAGTAGTTTGTATCTGTTAATCCCATACTCCTAATTTGTCCCTCCCTTCCTCCCTCTAATCATAGGTTTGTCTTTTATGTCTGTGAGTCTGTTTCTGTTTTGTATATGGATTCATTTGTATTGTTTCTTAGATTCCACATATAAGAGATATCATATAGTGTTTGTTTTTCTCTTTCTGATTTACTCCACTGAGTATAATATTCTTTAGGTCCATCCATGTTGCTGAAAATGGCAATATTTCATTCTTTTTATGGGTGAGTAATATTCCATTATATATATATGTATATATATATATATATATGTATGTATATATGTATGTATGTGTGTATATATACATATATATATATATATATATATATATATATATATATGCCACATCTTCTTAAGCCAGTTTTCTGTTAATGGGCACTTGGGTGGTTTCAGTGTCTTAGCTATTGTAAGTAGTGTTGCTATGAACATTGTAAGTAGTGTTGCTATGAACGTTGGGGTGCATGTATCTTTTCAAATTAGAGTTTTCTTTTTTTTGGGGTATATACCCAGGATTGGGGATTGCTGGATCATCTGGTAGCTCTATTTTTATTTTTTTAGGGAAACGCGGTACTGTTTTCCATAGTGGCTGTACCAATTTACATTCCCACCAAAAGTGTAGGAGGGTTCCCTTTTCTCCACACCCTCTCCAGCATTTATTACTTATAGATTTTTGATGATAGCCATTCTGATCGGTGTGAGGTGATACCTCATTGTGGTTTTAATTTGCATTTCTCTTAACAATTAGTGATGTTGAGCATCCTTTCATGTGCCTGTTGACCATCTGTATGTCTTCTTTAGGGAAATGTCTATTTAGGTCATCTTCCCATTTTTTGATTGGGTTGTTTTGTTTGTTTGTTTGTTTTCGATATTGAGTTGTATGAGCTGTTTGTATTTTTTGGAAATTAACCCCTTGTCGGTCACATCGTTTGCAAATATTTTCTCCCATTTTGTGGGCTGTCTTTACGTTTTGTTAATGTTTTCCTTTGCTGTGCAAAACCTTTTAAGTTTAATTAGGTCCCGTTTGTTTATTTTTGCTTTTATTTATCTTGCCTTGGGAAACTGTTTTAAGAAAATATTGCCATAATTTGTGTCTTAGAGTGTTTTGCCTACATTCTCTTCTAGGAGTCTTATGTTTTATAATACCATATATAATTCCGGACCAGGGCTTGAACCCATGTTCCCTGCATTGGCAGGCGGATTCTTAACCACTGTGCCACCAGGGAAGCCCCATCAGATTCTAAAGAGTCTGTAATTAAAAAAAATTTAAGAACTTCTGATTTGATCAAGGTTCCTCTTTCCTAAGGCACCTTTCAAATACATAAACTAATAATTAACCTTTATCTGTATCTTATAGTCATTAAACAAGCAACAAATTTGTTGTGTTAAGTACTGTGGAGTGTGCAAGGAGATGCAATGAATAATCACTGCTTTCCTATATCTTAAAATATATTATTCATTTACTTATCAAATAATTAAGGATTAAAAATTGCATGGCATCTCCTATTTAGACTGGGGATTCAGAGATAAAAGACACTTCCCCTGCTCTTAGTAACACTTCAGTGCAGATAAAGACCTGTGACCATACAGCCATATGTGATAAACATCAGTGTATTTTATGTCCTCCAACTTCCCAGAGGAACTGTAGGATACATGATAGAACTGTCAAAAGTACTGATTCCATAATCAGGTTATGTGAATTGGGAAACCTAAGTGACAATTCTATTTATTCTGCAACAGTATGAAAAATTTTTTTAAAAAAATAACTTGTTTCTCATTAAGAGAGAAAATAAAGGCAGACCAACTATTCCCTGGGAAAGTTTGGGGAGGAGTTAGCAGTATCCAGGAGTGGGGGAAATAACCATATCCATTGAATAGTTTTCAAATTTGGCTGTACATTAGAAAAACCTGGAGAGATTTTTGTTCTTTAATACATATCAAAGTAATTCGTGCACAGTTACGAATATCCAATAGTAGTCAAGGACTGATTGTGAGGAAAAATGGTAGCTGCTGCTTCAACAATTTTTACTGCCTGGTCTTGCTTGAGCAGCTTTTAAAAACGTACAGGCTACCGAGATCTAAAGGTCTCCTAACTGTTTGGATGAGTGGGAAAGGTCCCAATTTCTTCTCTCTTGACTATTCCAGCAGAACTTCTGTTTATCATATGCCTAACTGCAATATGCGCCATGCTTACTGATGGTTACCTCCAGATGAGGGGGAAAGTGACATAAAAGGTCAAGGCAGTACCCTCACTGCAGCGTTTTCTTGAAGGCAGTACACATTGCCTTGTAAAATGCTGTGGCAGAAAACACAGTGAACAAAAATGAAAATATGCTTGTGACTAACCTGACCTATTCTCATAACAATCTCTAAATACTAATTTCTTTATGTGTTTCTAATGTCGTACATGAGGATGTATGTTTCTAAAGGTCAATAATAAGTGAATGTATTAAAACAGTCTCTTGTCTGCTTATCCGGAGAAAACCCGAGAAATGCAAGCTTTTAGTATTTTCTAGAGACTTCATTTTTTTCCCTCTTCCTTGTTTCTATTATGTTTCTTTGACTTTAATCTCTACAGGTTGCTAATAATCTCAGTTCCTTGAAAGATTTATGATCTTCAATAAGACAAAAACTTTTTTGTTTTCCACTTACTGTTGGAGTAAGTGGATACCTTTTCTAAGAGTATCCCTCTGCTTTGAGGACAACCTGACCTCTTCTCTGCTGAAGGGATAAGAAAACTAAATATTGTATTAATGATAAAGTAATTTGAAATTCTTGGGAGAAATATACTGTGTAAAATACTATGTAAAATAGTGTCATTTTGTTTCAAAGGAGAAGTAAGTGCAAGAATTAGGTTAAGTCAAGAAATGGTATAAAGTGTTACAGAGCAATAGAGGAATAGAACAATAAGAAGTAGTTTATCCACTACGGGAGAAAGAAATATGTTTCCTGTTTATTTAAGTAGGAAGGAAAGCAAAGAACAGCTGATTCGAAAGTGCACTGATTTTTCATACTTTACAAAGAGCTAAACTCTTCTTTGAAAACTGAAATAGACAAATAATGGCATTCCAGGTTGCGATAGCAGGGAGTTACATAAGAACAGAGTAGGAGTCAGTTTTCTGAATCCTTTTAGAAATGATGTTCAAATCAATTTTGGTTGGGGGAAAAACCCTAGAGAAAACCCTAGGCCTTGGGAATGCTTACAAATGCATCAGAGGTGTAAATAGAACTTCTGTTTTACAGTACATTCAAGTCAGGGTTACATTTTGGGAGAAGCTGATAGGTGTGAATTCTAGAAGGGGAAAGCCAGAAGGGCAAGTTCATGCCCAGGTGTCCTATGGAGAATTAAGTCAACTGCAATGGAAATTAGGATATATTCCTGTCCAAGACCTGGGATTAAGATTAGGATTAGTGATAAGAAGTGGAGCCAAGAATTTGTTTGAAATATATTTTATTTATTATTTTTATTTTTCTTCGTCCAGTTTTACTGAGATATAATTGACATACAGCACTGTATAAGTTTAAGGTAGGTACACAGCATAATGATTTGTGTACCTACATCATGAAATGATTACTACAGTAAGTTTTGTGAGCATCTATCACCTCATGTAGATACAAAATAAAAGAAAAAGAAAAAAAAATTTTTCCTTGTGATGAGAACTCTTATGACTTACTCCCTTAACTTTCATATATAACATTCAGCAGTGTTAATTATATTAATCATGTTGTACATTACATCCCTAGTACTTATTTATGTTAAAACTGAAAGTTTGTACCTTTTGACCACCTTAATCAAATCCCCCCTCTCTTCATCCCTGGTCTCTGGTAACCAGAAATCTGATTTCTTTTTCCATGAGTTTGTTTGGTTTTTGGGGGTTTTTTTGTTTTTAATTATAGTTGACCTACAACACCATGATATTTCCTGGTGTACAATATAGTGATTTATTATTTCTATATATTACAAAAATCATCACTGTAATAAGTCTTATTACCATCTGTCACCATGGAAAGTTGTTACGTTATTACTGACTATATTCCCCACTCTGCACATTTTGTCCCAGTGACATTTATTTTGTAACAGCAAGTTTATACCTCTTAATCTTCCTTACCTGTTTCACTCATTCCCCCACCCCTTTCTCGTCTAGCAGCTACTTGTTTGTTCATTGTACCCTTGACTCAGTTTCTGTTTTATTATGTTTGTTCTTTTGTTTTTCAGATTCCACATGTAAATGAAATCATATGGTATTTTTCCTTCTCTCACTGACTTATTTCACTGAGCATAATACCCTCTAGGTCCATCCATGTTGTCGCAGGCTACAAGATTTCATTCTTCTTTTTTTTTAATGGCTGAGTAATACTCATATATATATATATATATATATATATGCATATGTATATATATACACACATATATACACACATATGTATATATATACATATACATATATATACACATATATACATATATATACATGTGTACATGTATATATATACATATATATGTGTATATATATACATATATACATATGTGTGTATATATATATATATATACATACATACACACATACACACACCACATCTTCTTTTCCATTCATCTACTGATGGGCGTTTATGTTGATTCCATATTTTGGCTATTGTGAATAATGCTGCAGTGAACATAGGGGTGAATATATGTTTTTGGATTAGTGTTTCTGGTTTCTTTGGAAAAATACTGAGAAGTAAAATTGCTGGATTGTATGGTTGTTTTATTTTTAATTTGGTGAGGATCATCCACACTGTTTTCCATAGTGAGTGCATCAGCTTACATTTCCACCAACAGTGCACCGGGATTTGCTTTTCTTCACATCCTCACCAACACTTGTTATTTGTCATATTTTTGATAATACCAGTCTGACAGGTGTGAGGTGATTATCTCATTGTGGTTTTGATTTGTATTTCCCTGATGATAAGTGATGTCGAGCATCTTTTCATGTGTCTGTTGACCATTTGTATGTCTTCCTTGGAAAAATATTCAGGTCCTCTGCCAATGTTTTTAAGCTGGTTGGTTGTGTTTTTGATGTTGAGCTGTATGAGTTCTTTGTATATTTTAGATATTAACCCCTTATCGGATATATCATTTGCAAATAGCTTCTCCCATTCAGTAGGTGACCTTTTCATTTTTGTTGATAGTTTCCTTCAGTGTGCAAAAGCTTGTTAGTTTGATGTAGTCCCATTTGTTGATTTTTGCTTTCGTTTTCCTTATCTAGGAGACAGAACCAAAAAAATATTTCTAAGACCAATATCAAAGAGCATACTGTGTTTTCTTCTGAGAGTTTTATGTTTTCAGGACTTATATTTAAGCCCTTAATCCATTTTGAGTTTATTTTTATATATGGTGTAAGAGAGTAGTCCAGTTTGATTCTTTTGCTTGTAGCTGTCCAGTTTTCCCAATACCATTTATTGAAGAGGCTGTATTTTCCCTACTGTATATTCTTGCTCCCTTGTTGTAAATTAATTGCCCATTTAAGTGTGGGTTGATTTCTGGGCTCTCTATTCTGTTCCATTGACCTATGTATCTATTTTTGTGCCAGTACCATACTGTTTTGATTACTGTAGCTTTTTAGTATAGTTTGAAATCAGGGAGCATGATACCTCCAGCTTTGTTGTTCTTTCTCAAGATTGTTTTGGCTATTCAGGGTCTTTTGTGGTTCTATACAGTTTTAGAATTACTTGTTCTAGTTCTCTGGAAAATGCCCTCGCTATTTTGATAGGAATTGTATTGAATCTGTAGATTGCCTTGGACAGTATGCTCATTTTAACATTATTAATTCTTCCAATACCATATCTTTCCATTTTTTAATGTTATCTTCAATTTCTTTCATCAGCATCTTACAAGTTTTCCAAGTACAGGTCTTTTACCTCCTTAGATTTATCCCTAGACATTTTATTCTTTCTGGTACAGTTGTAAATGGGATTGTTTTCTTAATTTCTTTTTCTGTTAGTTCATTGTTCTTGTATAAAAATGCAACAGATTTCTGTATATTGATTTTGTATCCTGCAACTTTATGAATTCATATATTAGTTCCAATATTTTTTTGGTGGTGTCTTTAGGATTTTCTATATATAGTGTCAGGTCATTTGCAAACAGTGACAGTTCTACTTCTTCCTTTCCAGTTTGGATTCCTTTTATTTTGTTTTTTTGTCTGATTACTGTGGCTAGGACTTCCAATACTATGTTGAATACTATGGCAAGGTTGGGGGCATCCTTGTCTTGTTCCTGATCTTAGAGGAAATTCATGCGACTTTTCACTGTTGAGTGTGATATTGGCCATAGGTTTGTCATATATGGCCTTCATTATGTTAAGGTACGTTTCTTCTATACCCATTTTTGTTGAGAGTTTTTACATGAATTGATGTTGGATTTTGTCAAAAGCTTTTTCTGCATATTTTGAGGTAATCACATGATTTTTATTCTTCAATTTGTTAATGTGGTGTATAACATTGATTGATTTGCAAATAATAAATCATCCATGATTCCTGGGATAAATCCCACTTTATCGTGGTGTATGATCCTTGTAATGTATTGTTGAACTTGGTTTGCTAATATTTTGTTGAGGATTTATGCACTATGTTCATCAAGGATATTGACCTGTAATTTTCTTTTTTGGGGGTGTTTTTGTCTGATTTTTGTATCAAGGTGATGCTGGCCTTGTAGAATGAGTTTGGAAACTTTTTTCCTGAATTTTTTGTAATAGTTTGAAAAGGATAGGTGTTAACTTTTCTTTAAATTTTTGGTAAAATTCACCTGTGAAGCCATTTAGTACTGGACTTTGTTTGTTGGGAGTTTTTTTTTTTTTTTTTAATTACTGATTTAATTTATTCCTGGTAACTGATCTGTTCAGGTTTTCTCTTTCTTCCTGATTTAGCATTGGGAGATTATATGTATCTAAGAATTTATCCATTTCTTCTAGGTTGTCCAATTTGTTGGCTTATAATTGTTCATCATCACCTCTTATCATCCTTTGTATTTCTGTAGTGTTGATTATAACTTTTTTTATTTCTGATGTTTAAAATTTGGTCCCTCTCTCTTTTTCTTGATGAGTCTGGCAAAAGGTTTATCTATTTTGTTTGTCTTTTCATGGAGCCAGTTAGGTTTCATTGATCTTTTCTATTGGTTTTATTTTTTCAGTCTCTATTTCATTTTTTTTTTGATCTTATATTTATTCTTTCTCTCTATTAGCTTTGGGTTTTGTTTGTTCTTCTTTTTCTAGTGCCTTAGGTGTAAATTTTGGTTGTTTATTTGGGATTTTTCTTGTTTCCTGGGGTAGGCTAGTAATGCTGTACAGTTCCCTCTTAGAACTGCTGTTACTGCATCCCATAGATTTTGGATTGTCGTGCTTCCATTTTCATTTGTTTCCAGGTATTTTTAAATTTTATCTTTGATTTCTTCAGTGACCCATTGGTGCTTAGTAGCATATTGTTCAGCCTCTATGTGTTTGTTTTCCTTGCAAATTTTCTTTTTTATGGTTGATTTCTATATCATAGTGTTGTGGTCAGAAATGATGCTTGATATGATTTCAGTCTTCTTAAGTTTACTGAGATTTGTTTTGTGGCCTAGCGTGTGATCCGTCCTGGAGAATGTTCAATGTACAATACAATGTGAAAAGAATCTGTGTTCTGCTAGTTTTGGTTGGAATGTTCCATATATACTTATTACAGCCATCTGATCTAACATGTCTTTTATGGCCAATGTTTCCTCATTGCTTTTCTGTCTGGATGATCTGTCCACTGATGTAAGTGTAGTGTTAAAGTTCCCTACTATTATGGTGATACTGTCAATTTCTCCTTTTATATTTGTTTCTGTAGTGCTTGTTTGTTTTTTTCTTCTTTTGCTCTCTTCCCTCGTTATTTGATGACCATCTTAGTGTTACGTTTGGATTCCTTTTTCTGTTTTTTTTTGTGTGTATCATAGATATATGTAATTATTTTTAGTTGATCTCTTAAGTTCAAACACATTCTAACAACCCTGCATTTTTACTCCCCCACCCTGTTTAATGTTTTTGATGTCATATTTTACATCTTTTTGTTTTGTGTATCTCTTTACTACTTATTTCAGATATAGATGATTTTACTATTTTGCCTTTTTACTACTAAAAGTAGTAAAAAAGAGCTGTATGTCTTAGTTTTATAAGTGGTTGATATACTACCTTTATGTGTATTTGCCTCTACCAATGAGATTTTTCCTTTTGTACTTTTCATATTTGTAGCTGTGGTCTTTTCTTCTTAGAGAAGTCCATTTTGTGTGAAGCCAGTTAGTGGTGCTGAACTCTTCTAGCTTTTGCTTATCTGTAACAGTCTCTCTCTCTCTTTTTCAAATCTGAGTGGTAGCCTTCATGGGTAGAATATCTCTGTTGTAGCGTTTTTCGTTTCATCACTTTGAAGGTATCATGCCACTCCCTTCTTGCCTGCAAAGCTTCTGCTGAAAAGTCAGCTGACAATCTTATGGGAGTTCCCTTGTATGTAACTAGTTGCTTTTCCCTTGCTGCTTCTAATACTCTCTCTTTAAGTTTTGCCATTTTAATTAAAGTCTTGGTGTGGTTCTCTTTGGGTTGATCCTGTTGGGGCTCTCTGTGCTTTCTGGGCCTGGATGTCTGTTTCCTTTCCTGGGTTAGGGAAGTTTTCAGGTATTTTTGCCTCAAATAAGTTCTCTGTCCCTTTTTCTTTCTCTCTTCTCTGGAAACCCTAATGCAAATATTAGTATGCTTGCTGTTATCCCAAAGGTCTCTTAAGCTGTCCTCATTTTTAAAAATTCTTTTTTCTGTTCTGCCTGGGTAATTTCCACTACTCTGTCTTCTAGTTTGCTGATTTGTTCCTCTGTATCATCTAGTCTACTGCTAACTTCTTCTAGTGTAATTTTTATTTCAGTTATTGTATTCTGCAACTCTGTTTGGTCCTTCTTCATATTTTCTAACCTTTTGTTAAATTTCTTACCGTGTTCATGTTTTCTTCTGAGTTTGTTGAGCGTCTTTATGATCATTATGTTGAACTCTTTTTCGGGTAGGTTTGTTATCTCCATTTCACTTTGTTCTCCTTCTGGAGTTTTGTCTTTTTCCTTTGTTTGGAAAATATACCTTTGTTGCCTCATTTTGCCTAATTCTCTATATTTATTTGTATGTACGAGGTACATGGGTTACGTGTCCCCATCTTGGAGAAGTGGTATTATGTGGGAGATGTCATACGGGGCCCAGAAGCACACTCCCTTCTGGTTACCAGAGCTGTATGATTTAGGGGTGCCCCCTATGTGGGCTGAATGGACCCTTCTGTTGTGGTGGGACCCACTACTGTGAACATGCTGGTAGAAAAGACTGATTCTCTATTTATTGGCATGTCGTTCCTTGTGTGGAAGCTGCCAGCCGTGGGTAGGCAGGGCTGGGTCCTGGTGTAGCTTCCTGCATGGCCTGGAGAGTCCTAGGGCTGCTGCCAGACTGCTGATAGGTGGGCAAGGTCCCAGGATAGCTGGCTCCACGGCTCTGTGGTTTGGGCCTGGTGCTGGCCCACTGGTGGGTAGGCCTGGGGGGGTTCTGGGGCAGTTGGCTGCAGGGCCCTGGGGGATCCTGTGGCTGATTGTGGCCTGCTGGTGGGTGGTAGAGCCAAGAGTTTTGAGTTAGGTTGGAATAGTGGCTGAGCAAGAGCTAAGAGAAATGAGTTAAGAGACTTCAGAAATGCCTTAGGGTATTTATGACTCAGTCATTTGGGGTTCCTGCAAAGGATGTGTGGTCCTTTGGGGTGTCTGAGTGGCTGAAAGAGATAGAACATTCTTGTAATTGAAGCACGTATGCCAAGTGTACATGTTTAAAAAGCCCAAATAAACTCTGCACTGTGTCTATAAAGAGTAGGTTGGAGTCATGCAGAACTGGTCCATATCATTTTTTAAGAAATAATGGTGACCTTGGAGGTTGAAAGAGCAAATGTTTTACTTGTCAACCTCACTTCTGTGTCTAGAATTTACTAAAGCCAGTTGTGTAATTAGACTTACTGTACAATTGTTTGTCAAATGACTAGACCTGTCTCCTCGAGGATAATAACACTAAAATCAGTAGTGTGCTGGTAAATGAATTAACAGCTGGATCTCAAAAAAAAGTGTGCAGATACATATGTACTCAAGTTTATTACATATTTTACTGACATAAAAGATGTGTAGCATACAATTCACAGTTAATAATAAGTTATACAGTACTTTTTATTGTAAATTCCGTAATAGCCAACTGATTCTTACAGAATGCTCTTGTTGATTTTTTTTCCAAATTTGCTAATTCTATGGTATAAATACTCTCATGGTCAATTGAGAATTGACCATGGTGAATTTCAAGGTACCAATGTGAATCAGTGCACATGGAGTTGGGAAGAGATCTTCATTACCACACCATGATATAATAAATCCAGTATACACATAAATTACACATAAATACCTTCAAGAGCATCACACCAGCTGTATAAAATTGCGGGCTCCTACAACCACCTTCAGGTTTGGTAATTCATTAGAACAGCTCACAGAATTCAGGAAAGAGCTATACTTACGATTATAGTTATATTATAGCAAAGGATACAAATTACAACAAACCAAAGGAAGAAACGCATAAGATGAAGTCTGGGGAGTGTCCAAACGTGAAGCTTCTGATTGTCTTTTCCTTGTGGAATCCTGGGTGCCATTACTTCCTCCCAGCTGTGATGTGTGACAATACTCAAAACCCTCAAAATTCCCAACCTGGAAAGCTCACATGAGCTTTTGATATCCAAAGTTTTTATTGGGCCTTGATCATATGCTGCTCACATGGCTGACCTTTAGTCTCCATCCCCTCCTGAATATTCAGCCTATACTTTAAGTATCCATTTCCTCCAGAGGTTAAAACTGATAAGGCATATCCCACATTTCCCATTGTCAATCACAGTGTTAGATTATTCAGTGGTTAAAGCCCCAGGCAGCCAAAGACACTCCTCTCAGGCAGGGTATTCCAAGGACCTAGAGATTACCTCCCAGTACCTGAGGGCAAAGACCAGACCTCTTTTTAGGTAAAGTTAATTTTTCACTATACGGATTTTGATAGGGATTCTGTTGAAACTGTAGGTTTTTTTGGGTAGTATTGTCATCTGAAAAATATTATGTTTTCCAAACCATGAACACAGAATATCTTTCCATTCACTTAAGTCTTTAATTTCTTTCTACCATTCTTTGTAGCTTTCATTGCACATTGCACCCTTCTTCTTTTAAATTTTTTCCTAAGTATTATATTCCTTTTGATGCTATTATAAATGGAATTTTTTTGTTATTTTATTTTAGCATTATTCATTGCTTAGTGTATAAAAATACAATTGATTTTTGCGTATAATTTGTATCCTGCAACCTTGCATAACTTGTTTACTAGTTCCATTGTGTGTATGTGCATGTGTGTGTGTGTGAGTGTGTGTGTGTTCCTTAAGATATTTTATAAACAATATTGTTATCATCTGCAAATGGAGATAGTTTTACTTCTTTTCTAATTTGGATCTTTTTGTTTCTTTTTCTTGCCAAATTGCCCTGCCTAGAACCTTCAGTACAATACTGAATAGAAGTGATGAGGGCAAACATCCTTGTCTTGTTCTTGATATCAGGGGGAAAGCTTCAGTCTGTCATCACTAAGTATGATGTTAATTATAGAATATTCATAGATGCCCTTTATTAAGTTGAGGAGGTTTCCTTGTATTCCTCCTTTGTTGAGTATTTATGTACTTTAACTTTAATAATTGTTGTTTAACAGCCAGATTACAAAGTTCTTCATAATGTAACAGTTTGTACTCTTGAGCCAATACAAGCCAGCTGTAGCATACTACAGTAAAGTCAACCTTTTTACTTACTTTAACATGCCATATTCAACTGTGGCAAATGAGACCTCCCACATGCTAATTGAATGAGTGCTAATGTGGTTATAATGCTAACGAATGCCTTCAAGAAAAGATTAAATAAAAACATTAATTTCCATAATAAAAAGCAGTTACCCCATACTTTTTTGAAAACGCAAAGTATATCTTATATTAAATAAATAGCTTGCTTTGGGAGTAAAATTTTTCAAGTACCTAGTATATTCATTTATGTAATTTAGTGAGATGATTACTGTATAAAATTAGCATATTCTGGTTAATTATCTAGTAGCCTGGCTGTCCTAATTCAAGTTTAATTTGCAAAAGATGCTGTCAATGAACATCACGTCTGTTTTGATCAGGGAGGTTTCTGCAGTTGTGAAAGTATTAACCACAAAGCAATATTCAGTAATGACAACAAAAGCATTAGTACTATAGCTGTGGAAAATGTCTCACTGAAAAACACATTTCAAGGTGCACTGTTTTGGTTTTGCCTCATTACATGTGCAATTAAGGAATAAACAATGAGAAAAAAAGTTTTCTTCTCTCTTCTACCCCAGTTACCTTTAGGAAGTTTAATTTGTAGAAGTAAATTTGAATATGAAACTTTGTCATGTAGTCTGAAAGCATATTAGTGGAACTCCATAATGCTTTATACCTGCTATTATTTCCATGAAAATAGAAAAAGATGGCATCAATGAAGTCAGAATCTATCATTTATGGTCTTTACTTATACTTAATCTTTGTTTTCTATTGCTAGATTTTATTAAACCGTCAATTTAATGATGTGAATTGGTTAGACAAAGGCAGTTGAGACATATCTCCATGATTTTATAGCCTTTGAATGTTCAAATTATTGAGATGTTTTCTGTCTTTTGTATTCTTATTGAACCTAAGTCGCCCTTTTTAGCACTTAGCAGGGCCCTTGGGGGAAATGTATTGTTTCTTCTTTGAGTATGAAATAGAGAATAGAAGTTTGTTCAGAGTCAGATATGAACCCCAGAAGTTAAGAAGTCACATATAAAAAATCCTCATTTAAAGCATTTTGAGCTAAAAGATGGCTTAAGAGGGTTGACATTTCTCAAAAAAGTTTCTAATTATCATAGTGTGAACAAGAAAAGGTATTAGGATATAAAGAAAAGTCACCAACTCAAAGAGTGCTCCCTTATCAGTTTAGGCTTATTAGGATAAATAAAATAGATGTATTTGGGGATGTCTTTCCATCTTACAATGATGTCCTTAGCCTTTTCTTGTGTCCATGGAAATAGCTTCCTGGCAACCATCTTCATACAATGTGATTGTACCTCCTGGAGCAGCAAATTGCAAGTGGGAAGGAAATCTGACCCAAACATTATTAGACATTGATTTGTGAGAGAATGAGTTTCTCTGTGTATCTGGAACTATACCATAGGGACATGGGGATTCTGGGCAGCTATCTTCTCTCTGCCTTGTTTACTGAGGGGCATAGAAAGCCAGTTAGAAGGAATGAAGCAGATGCACATGCAAAGAGAAGAAGAGAAAAGGTAGAAAAATACATGCTGTTTCGAATGCCCAAGGGATTTTGAGCCTGAGAAGGAATACTCATTATTCTTTGTATTCTTTTCAATTTTTAATCTCATATTCATGTAGAAAACTATTTTTTCTTGAATTCACATTTAGATATTGATTGCAAATTTTGATTAAAGTCCTCTAAACAATTTAAACTAAAGTTATACATTTAGTGTAGTTGATTCTTTTCCTCAAACTCCTTGAACAGCAAATGAAGCATAGGTAATATAATGATTACAGATCTTCTGAATAACCCTTTACCAAGGATAGTTACAAAAATACTAATACCTTCTAATTAACTTTGTTTCTTATTTTTTTGTATCATCTCTTTTTATGGTTTCAAAAACTACAGTTTCTTAGGGTTTTAGAAGTTCAAATCGAATATATTTTTATATCTTCCTCAAGTTGTTTTTTGAAATCTTACCAAAACAAAAGTTAAAGAATATCTTAGACAAGCTGGGGTGCAGGTTTTGTGGTTTTAATGGATTGTATTTTACAGACAAAAGTTTTTCAGAACTAAGCCACTGGTCAAACAATTTTAGCTTTTCATTGAAATGTGACTTATATTCAGAAAACTATGCAAATCATAAGTGTATAGCCTAGTTACTTTTCACAGTTGAACACTCTTGTGTAACCAGCACCCAGATCAAGAAACAATACAGCAGAAACTAACACACCATTGTAAAGCAATTATAATCCAATAAAGTTGTTTAAAAAAAAAAAAGAAACAATACAACAGGCATCCCTAGAAGTCCCCTACCAGTTATACCCCCTGGTAACAAGTATAGTTATTTTAAAGTCCTTGTCTGCTAATTCCAATATCTCAATCACCTATGGGTCTTCTTTCATCAATGTTTCCTTTGCGTATCAGTTATATGATCTTGCCTTTCCCAAGTCTCCTAATTTTTGATGGTCCAATGATCAAACACTAGTTCTCCAGTTCTCTGAAACCAATTGGGTGTCCTCCAATTCAGTTCAGATTTTACACTAACTGGAGTAAGTGCAGACTCCACAGGTTAAGGGCTCACTCCTACAAGATTGCCTCCATTTCAGACACTAGCTGCAAATGAGGTCCCTAGGCTACCTACACTTCTTCTCAGATTACTACAACTTTGGGGGTTCCCACAACCCTCTCCAAGTTTGACAATTTGTTGCATTGATTTACAGAACTCAGGAAAGTGTTGTACTTATGATTACAGTTTATTGTAATGGATGCAAATGAATAGTCAGTTGAAAAGGTACATAGAGCAAGTTATGGGGGATACGGAGCTTCCACGCCTTCTTTGAGTGTACCATCCTCTAGTATATCAATGTGTTTACCATCCCAGAAGCTATCCCAAACCTCCTTTATCCAAGTTTTTTTTTTTTTTTTTTAACTGAGGTTTTGTTATACAGGCACTATTGATTAAGTCATTGGCCTTTGGTGATTGAACTCAACCTCCTACCTTAGTTCCTTCCTTGGAAGTCAGGGAATGGGGCTAAAATTTCCAACCTTGTAATCACGTGGTTGGTTCCTCTGGTGACTAGCCCTCATCCTGAAGCTATCTAGGGGCCATACCTTGAGTCATTTCATTGCTTAAACTCATGCATAAATTCATGCTCAAAAGGGGCTCAAAAGACACTCCTATCACTTCAGGAAGTTCCAAAAGTTTTAGGAGTTCTGTGCCAGAATGCAGCAGTGGTGCAAAAATAAAATATATTTTTTATTATGTCACAAATGATATTGTGAATATTATACATAAGAGAACCAAAAAGGTTCTAGATGATATTATCTTCCACCACAGATAATTCCTCTTTCCTCTCTTAGGCTCACAGGGCAGAGGACTGATCATGTCAATCCATTCAGTGTTTTCTTTGAGTCCGGCCTAGGTAACAGTTTTGGTAAGACTCTATATACTGCTGGTTCACCTACTTTTCTAGGGTGGCATTCAACTGAGTGCCTGCCAGGCCTTTGTTTCCTTAGCCCTGTAAGACTGGGAAATTCAGCTCTTCAGCTTCCTGTCCCATGCAGCTTCAAAATTTTGCAAATATCTTAAGGGATAGATTGATCATGTGTTTCAGGACTCCCAAGTATCCAATTTTATCACTGTAGCTCAAAAGAAATACCAAATCGTCTGCTGGTTTCTCTTTTTCCAACAGTGGCCTTCAGTCAGGGGTCAAGCCTGAGCTTCTGGTGAGCCGGGAATTGATAAGTGCCTCTTTATGAAAAGTGGCTGTGGAGCTCAGGGTCAGTTTACCACTCCCTCTAGCGTTTTCATCTCTTGCCTGTTTTGTTTTCAATCTCCCTAGTCCTGGAGGTTTTTCATTTCTTAAGCACTGCAGGATTTCAACCTGCGTTTTAGAAGACTTTGGCCTTGCTCTTTAGCTTTCCACATAAACATCAGAATTCAACAAATACTATTGAGACGCATTTGGGGCCCTTTAATTCTCCAAGTTTTTCACTCCAGCCCTGTGCAACTGCTAAAAATGATGTTGATTTCTTTTACTCCAGTTGCATCTCTGTTTAGACCAAACCTAGATACTCAGTTTCATTTGGTGCTCTGAATCAGCAAGCGCCCCCAGGGAAAAAATATCTGCCACAATTTTTAATTTACCTCTAAATAGTTCTCTTGTAGCTGGAATTTATTTCCTCTAATCCTTATTGTCTTTATAGTTTCATGCAGTTTCCATATACTTTCTTGTAATTTATCTGGATTTTTTTTTTTTTTTTTTTTTTTTGCGGTACGCGGGCCTCTCACCCGTTGTGGCGTCTCCCGTTGCGGAGCACAGGCTCCGGACTCGCAGGCTCAGCGGCCATGGCTCACGGACCTAGCCGCTCCGCGGCATGTGGGATCTTCCCGGACCGGGGCACGAACCTGTGTCCCCTGCATCGGCAGGCAGACTCTCAACCACTGCGCCACCAGGGAAGCCCTATCTGGCTTTTTATTCCTTGTTGTCAGTAGGAATATTGCCCTGACCTATTACATGGAACCTAGAAGTGGAAGTATGGGTTGCAAAACTTTTATCAAAAATGTGCCAGTTGTAGGGCTTCCCTGGTGGTGCAGTGGTTGAGAGTTCGCCTGCCAATGCAGGGGACACGGGTTCGTGCCCCGGTCCGGGAAGATCCCACATGCCGCGGAGCGGCTGGGCCCCGTGAGCCATGGCCGCTGAGCTTGCGCGTCCGGAGCCTGTGCTCCGCAACGGGAGAGGCCACAACGGTGAGATGCCCGCGTACCGCAAAAAAAAAAAAAAAAAAAAAAAATGTGCCAGTTGTTAATCATAGAACTCTTTTATATTTGTTTTTCCTACAGATTTTGATTTTTTGAGACTACATACATTTTTGACAAATGATCTGTTCTTTATTTTATATGGCATGACGTTTATAACTCATCATATTGGCATGCTATATTGTTAGATAACCATTTTTTATAATTAGTATACTTTATTATAATTAGTGGCTTTGTTCCTGGGAGGCAAAGATGTGATTATGTGTCATTTTTTTGCTTCTTTAGGACATTTGGCTAGTTGATCATCTTGGAAGATATACTTTTGCCAGAGCTAATCAACTGCAGGGCTTTCACTCTTCCTGGTTATAACAGTGAACCCTGTGGATTTGTTCTTCCTGTTCTTGCATAGATACTACTTTTTGTTGTGCTCTTTGGCTCCCATGTGTTAATTCACTCTTGAAGAAACTGGTCTATATCTATATTTTTTAGACAGACATATGCTTAACAAAAGAATAAATATCCATATATATTTTTTTTCTTTCCTACTTGTTAAAATCAGTAAAAGTTCAGTAATCTGTTATATTCACTCTAAATTTGTATCACTGCATTTTTGTATTCTTTACATTAATTTTTTTCTCTTCAGCATCATTATGGGCTCATAGCCTTTTACACATTCATGGTCTTTTATACATTAAATTATACATTAACTTGTTTCAATTTATTATTATTATTTGCTCAATTTGACATATCTTGGTCAGTGAGAGATCTCTAAATTGTCTCATTTGACTTCTGGAGTTCTTGGAAGCAATCTTTACTTTTTGGAAATAGTGGATTTCTAACCCATTTTAAGTTTGTTCTTCCCAGGATATGGAATCAATTACCCTCCACTGAGTGTTGGTGACATCCTAGGGAAGAATACTAGAGATCAAAGAGTTTGCATGAGATTGAAGGTGGGTAAGAGAGCCATTACTTTCATTAAGTCTCTCTTGATAGTGACAGGACTGAAAAAATATTTATTTTTATGATCTTTCAACACACCCTTTCAATTTAACTTATGGTTGTTTCCTACTTTTCTTATATTATGAGTTTTATCAACCGCTATTATTAATTTTGCCCTCTTTGAAATGTGACACCCTTCCACTTGCCAGTTTTAGTCCTTTCTGAGAAGTGGTTGTTTTCGTACCTTATTTGGGCTTCATATCCCTTTATTCTTAAACTTCTATTGCCAGAATTAGCTCCAGTGAGCTTTCGCTTCTTGCAACCAAAGGTCTTGACCAACACAAGCTTATTAACTAAAGATGAATATGAGTCTGGCAGATGGGCTAGAGGATAAGATTTACTGAAATTTGTTAAAAAAAGTTATAAGAATAAGATGAATAAGATTCTATTTATAGTTTGTCTAGAGAAAGAAGAGTAAGCAAGGGTGTTTTAATGGTGTAGCAATAGCAGAAAAAATAGGGAAGGCTACAGAGAAAAGAGAAAAAACTGTCAGGGAACATTATATTCAAACTTGAATAAGTAGAACATTCATGGAGAAGTAAGTTGAAATCCACAGGGAACACCTCATTTTAACTGAGTTTAAAATTATCTAGGTTGTAAAAAGTATGTCCATGGATACAAAGAAATGACTGGACTATCGTCAGTGATCTTTGTGGAGTCCTGGTTACAAGAGTGACATTAGAAATGGAAGGGAAGCATCTACAATTCTCATTTTTTTATTTGAGAGGACATTGATGGGCAGGGCAATGGTTGTAGGTGAGACTATAGAAGATGTAATTCTAGTAATGGTTTGTTCATGCTTAGAAAAGATGGCACAAGGGACTGGCATGGGTTTAATAATCAGTGACCCTGACAGTAGAGCCTTCTATCCTCTATTTCCTTCTACAGAGTTACGGATATCCATTACAACAGACATTGGCACTTGGATTTCAGCAAGGCATTTGATAATATCTCTCATGACATTCTTATGAATAACAAGAAGAAAGTTAGTTGGTTAATGGCAAAAAGCAGGCAGATTTATAACTGGTTAAAAACTGTACTCACGAGCATTGATGTACAGATTGTTATCTGTTGGAATAATCAGTTAAAAGAATGAAAGAAACGTTTCTTTTAGGGCTGCACAAAGATGATATAGCCCGGTGCTTTTTTTCTGTCCCTTCATACCAGCACTGTCCAATAGAATGTTCTGTGATGATGGAAATGTTCTGTATCTATGCTGTTCAGTACACTGGCTACATACGGTTTTCTGAGCATTTGAAATATGGCTAGTTCAACTAAGGCACTGAATTTATATTATTTTATATTTAATCACTTCAAATTAAAATAGCCCCATATGGCTAGTGGCTACTCTATTGTACAACACAGCTTTAAACTATCTCCAGATTTTTAATGAAACACATGCAAAGTGTATATTTTTTATTAAGATTGATTTAAAGATACATTTTATAGGATTATGAAATGGTTTTGCTAAGAGAATCTTCAACTATATTACAGCTGTTTACAGATGATAAAAATGAGGCCCAAAGTAATTAAATGATTTATTCAGAATCACAGTTATCAACTGAACAGGGACTCAAACTAAGATTCTTTGAATCTCAGTGAATACATTTTTCACATGTACCATATTGTAGAAAATAGCCCTTTATAGGTATATAAGTGGGTATTAGATATTGACTTCCAGTGACCAAGCAGTAAAAAATTTTCCTTCTGAATTTTTTTGATAATGAGTAAAGATAAGTAGTATCTGCAGTCAATATATTGATTCTTTGTAGATAAGGATTCCTAAAAATGGAATGTTGAGATTCTTTTCTCAGTTATGAAGGCCAAAGCTAATTAACGTTAGCTTACAGTGAGTAAATGTGTATCCTCTTGGGAAAACTGTTTTTAGGTCCCTGAACTTAAGAGTTGATTTCCTCTTTTTTTTCCTCCACTCAATTAAAAAATATATTATTTAGGACTATGGCACTGTGCTAATGTATTTCTGAAAAAAGAAAGAGGTGACCTGCTGCTCTGTGAAATTGTAGCAAGAAATCAACAGGGAAGGGATTATAACAATTGAAATCTTACATTCATAAAGGGAGGAAATGAAGTTTGATTAATAAGATTTATAGTCTGTATTTATAGGAGAGAGAACAAAACTGTATTTCAAATACTATTTGTACCAAAGTAAACTCATTATCTTCTTCCATCTTCGAAGATATAAGACAGTTCCTCCTTCTAATATCAAATTGAATGGGCATATGTGTGCTTGTATAATTTTCTTAAGAGTAGAAATGAATTGTCTTGATGCCATTTCTTTTTTTCTTTTTTTTTTTTCTTTTTGCGGTATGTGGGCCTCTCACTGTTGTGGCCTCTCCCGTTGCGGGGCACAGGCTCCGGACGCGCAGGCTCAGCGGCCATGGCTCACGGGCCCAGCCACTCCGCGGCATGTGGGATCTTCCCGGACCGGGGCACGAACCCGTGTTGCCTGCATCGGCAGGCGGACTCCCAACCACTGCGCCACCAGGGAAGCCCTTGATGCCATTTTAAAGAAAAATCTGTTTGTTCTGTCTCCTCAAGTGTAGGGAGGTGATGTGTAAAGTGGGATTTTTATTAATTTTTTTTTTTTTTTGTGGTACGCGGGCCTCTCACTGTTGTGGCCTCTCCTGTTGCGGAGCACAGGCTCCGGACGCGCAAGTTCAGCGGCCATGGCTCACGGGCGTAGCCGCTCCGCGGCATGTGGGATCCTCCCGGCGTGGGGCACGAACCCACGTCCCCTGCATCGGCAGGCGGACTCTCAACCACTGTGCCACCAGGGAAGCCCGGATTTTTATTTTTCAGAGAGGAAAAAAATCCCCTAAGAAATCGATGTAGTTTTAAACTCTGGTTATTGGTATATTTAAACCCTCTTGTTTTATTCTGGTAGGTAAAGGGAGGGAGGGAGAGATTTTTAAAAAAGGAGCTGAATCTGAGAATTGCCAGGGTGGAGGTAAAGATGGGGAAAGCAATTTATGCCGCACAGAAATCATCGCCCATGTGGGTTAGCCATTCTTGAGTCCCCATATCTGGTCAATGTCTGCAGTACCCTGGCTATACCTCTCTCTATGATCCCTACTCTCCCTCTGCCCCCGTATGTATCGAATACCAGAAAAAGACCTCAGAGATTTTGTAGTCCAGTTTTCCCATTGTACAGAGGAAATTGTCTTGCAAGTAGTGAAGTGATTTTCCCAGGTTTGCACAGAATGTTGACAAAGTTGGGGGTCTCATAATTCCCAGTTCAGCATTATTTTCTCTCTACTGTGCTACTCTTCCAGTCCTGCTTATGTAGAAGTTTGAAAATGGCTTAATTCTTGCTTCCAACCATTTAATATTAATATTGATTAATATAGCAAGTACAATACCTGTGTTTCACTCTGGGCTTCATTGTAAGTTACGTGTGTGTAGAAGACAATGTTTTAGGGCCAATGATTTGCTTCCTACAGACAAAACTCAAAAACAAAACAACCCCTATCCCCCCCCCAAAAAAAACCATGGTTGTATGCCATTTAACCTCTTCCTCTTATTCTGATTTACAACAGTATTTGTTGTGTCCTTCGTATGCAGAATGTGGGACTTAGCTCTGTAAGGAGTTAGCTCGTGAGATAAAGTATCTGTATTAGTAAAGCTAGTTTCTGCAGTGCTCCAGTATCACTCTCCCACCCCAGCCCTCACTCTGAAGATTAGGTCTCACTCACCTAACATATCACTTCTTCAAAGATGCTTCCTTGTCCGCCTTCTCTGATGCTGCACCTCTTATCCCCTTTACTCACATCTGTCTTCTTTTCTCTATCTTCTTTTCTTCGTTGCTGTGATCTTATGTGAATTTATTCTCCTTCTTTTCTCATCATTTGTGCATCTTCCTCAATATTATGTAAGTTTCATGAAAACAAGGATCATCTCTGTCTTACGCAAACTATAGAATAATGCCTGGTACTAAGTAGATATTCAGTAGATATTTATGCAATGAATGAATTTGCCACTGACTGGGCACACATCCACTTTCCCCCTGGTGCCTGGGTGGTTGATGCAGGGGTAACATCAACTTCACCAATGCCTGGTCTCCTCCAAAAGCAACTGAGATCCTGCTGTTGAGGTGGGGTAAACAGTCTCAGATTCTACCCTCTGTTCAAGGTAGTTTTCCCTTTCAACCCCTGGGGTTCTTTCCTCCTAGTTAACCAGTCATAGCCATATTAGTGCCTCTCAGCAGGTTTTAGTACCTTGAACTTAGGTCTTGATAAGGACTTCAGATTCCTAGGACTAGTTTTCCTTCATTCTCATGTCCAGTTTTTCCTTTTCCTCATATTAGTAGGCATGTACTTTTTTTTTTCTTAAGGAGAAATTCACATAACATAAAATTACTCATTTTAAAATCAACAAATCAGTGGCATTTAGCATATTCATAGTGTTGTATAACCACGACCTCTATGTAGTTCTAAAACATTTTCATCACTCCCAGTAAAACCATGTATTCATTAAGCAGTTATTTCCCATTCCCCACATACCCTCCCCTAGCCCCTAGCAAGCACCAATCTGCTTTCTGTTTGTATGGATTTGCCTATTCTGAATAGTTCATATAAATGGAGTCATACAATATGTGGACTTTTGTGTCTGGCTTGTTTCACTTAACATGTTTTTGAAGTTCATCAATATTTTTAGCATGTATTAGTACTTCGTTTCTTTTTATGATTAAATATTACCCAATGTATAGATATTCCACAATTTGTTTATCTATTGATCTGTTGAACATTTGAGTTGTTTTCACCTTTTGGCTACTTTGAATAGTGTTGCTACGAACATATGTGTACAAGCATGTGTTTGAGTCCCTGTTTTCAATTCTTTTGGATATATACCTAGAGATGGAATTGCCAGGTCATATGGTAACTCTATATTTAAATTTTTGAGGAACTTGGTATTTACTTTTAAAACTATGTCTTTAGGCCACAAGGAGCCTCACAGGTGGTTGATGGCAGAAAGAAAGGTCTACCTTAAGTTGACATCACAAATTCCACCAAATTGAAAACAACTATCATTTTTAAAAGATAGTTACCCTTGCCAAAAAACAAAAACCCAAACGTTCCCTGCTGTTCCCCAAACAGCTACAATGCCTGTTATGAGAATATTGAGATCCAAGAATCATGCATGGAATCTAATATATAGTAAGGATTAATATATATTAATTACTGTCTTTCATAATTTATTAGTCATTTGACCTTAGGGAGGTCATATAATCATTCTGGTCTCAGTTCTTTCATTGTTAAAAATAATCTTATTCATGAAATTGGGGACCTGGGGGAAAAAAACTCAATAAATGGAATTTAGAAATTTACTGATGGCTAGAAAAAAATCTTTTTTAAAAAAAATTATTTTATTTATTTATTTTTGGCTGCATTGGGTCTTTGTTGCTGCATAGGGACTTTCTCTAGTTGTGGCGAGCGGGGCCCACTCTTCGTTGCAGTGTGCGGGATTCTCATCGTGGTGGCTTCTCTTATTGTGGAGCATGGTCTTTAGGCGCACAGGCTTCAGTAGTTGCAGCACGTGGGCTCAGTAGTTGTGGCTTGTGGGCTCTAGAGCGCAGGCTCAGTAGTTATGGCACAGGGGCTTAGTTGCTCCACAGCATGTGGGATCTTCCCGGACCAGGGCTCAAACCCGTGTCCCCTGCATTTGCAGGCGGATTCTTAACCACTGTGCCATCAGGGAAGGCCTAGAAAAAATCTTAATAGTCAAGTCCAATTTTCTGAAAATACAGTCGAGGAAGCTGTATCCTTGAATGATTATGTGACTAGCCCAGGGTCACAGTGTTGTCGCTGAGCTTATCACCCTGGTCTGCAGTGTGGTCCAGGGTTTTCCATCCCATAAAGTAAGTTCTAGTTCACTTACTTCCTATTTGTTTCCAACAATTGATTACCCAGTATAAGCTGGAGACTGGGCCTGGCATCTAACATACTTTAACTCATGTCCTTGCAGTAATCCTACATTTTACCAATGAGGAAACAGAAGTTCATGGAATTTTGTCAGTTTACCCATGGTCATACAATTAGTAAATGGTAGAGCCAAAATTGGCACTCAAGTGTGTTTGACACCAAATTGTGAAATTTCCTGACACCACAAGTTGGAGACCTTAAAGAAGGGAGGGGTAGAGTGTAGAATCAGCAGCCTTCCCAGCCCAGCTAGAGTGATCTACCTAGAAGTTGTCTTGCCCAAACATCCTCCTTGTAGCATTCTAGAAATCCCCTCCTACACATATCTCTACCTGAAATCTCTGGTGAGAGAGGAACCTTTCTCTTCTTTTGGCCTGCCATTTGGTCTTGAATTTCCCACAGGTATAATTGTGACTCCAGGTAGCTAGGTGATATCATGATTATTTTCCCCACAGGGGAAACAGAAGATGGTATTCCAGATCAGATTTGTGCAAGGATATCACAAATACCCTGTAATTGTAGCTGCCCCAGAGTACTTCCTTGAAATACCTTTTTCTAAAGTGTATACATCCTTTGCCAAATTATAGAAGCCTAAAATTGCAAATAGGTTCTGAGACCTGAAAAAATTTTCAGAGAGCCTGGTTTTGAAAGACATATTAGGTTTGCTCATTCAACAAAATTTATTGAGTGTCGTGGTAGGTGACCAATGCTGGGCTTGTCACTGAGTATATAAACATGAATAATATATGACCTTTGATTTCAGAAAGCTCACAGTCCAGTGATAGAGATGGAAACATAAATGTATCAATTACAATACAAGCTGGCAACTTTTATCTTAGTGGTGTGAGAAGACAGACTTTCTGTGTCTGGAGATCTGCAGGCACACACATTATTCAGGAAAATTGTGTCCTGACTCAGCTTTCTCCCCTCTGTGAGGATATGCCTATGCTGGTGCTGAGTTTGGATTAAGAACCAGGAGGGCCTGTTATTTGTTAACATTTCCTAAAAAGCAAGATCATAGCTTGTTAGTAGAAACTCTTCTGGAATGGTGATTATAAGCCCAAGTGTAAAAGGGTGGTGGTATAGCAAGATTTCAGCTTCTGGGACTTCCCTCGTGGCGCAGTGGTTAAGAATCCGCCTGCCAATGCAGGGGATACGGGTTCAAGCCCTGGTCCGGGAAGATCCCACATGCGGCGGAGCAACTAAGCCCGTATGCCATAACTACTGAGTCTGTGCTCTAGAGCCCACAAACCACAACTACTGAGCCTGTGCCCCACAACTGCTGAAGCCCGTGCACCTAGAGCCCATGCTCCACAGCAAGAGAAGCCACTGGGATGAGAAGCCTGCGCACCGCAACGAAGAGTAGTCCCCGCTTGCTGCAACTAGAGAAAGCCTGCCAGCAGCAACGAAGACCCAATGCAGCCAAAAACTAAATAAATGAATGAATAAAAATTAAAAAATATATATATATAAAAAACAACAAAACGATTTCAGCTTCTTTCTCAAAGATGGCTGGATCCTACCAGAAGGGAGAGTGTCAGTGGCAGCTGCACAACCTGTGGGGAACCAAACAACAAAGAACAAGCTACGCAAGAATAAGCTGCATGTGCTCCTGCTCTGTGCAGCCACTTCTGTTAGGTTGTGTTTAGCCATTAGGGAAATACATTGAAAACTCTGTGTGTGTGTGTGTGTGTGTGTGTGTGTGTGTGTGTGTGTGTGTGCATGTGCATATATGTGTCCTCTTCCTGCAGCTCCAGAGCTGAACCGTCAGTGCTGCAGGCAATAAGAACACAAGGCTGTGAAAGCACTGAGGAAGATGAATCTACTTTGTGTGGCTTCACAGAAAAGGTGACATTTCAACAAGGTCTTGAAAATTAGTATGAGTTTTCCAGTTGAAGAAGTTGAGGAGGAAATGCCAGACAGTGGGAACAGAATGTGATGAAAGTAATGAAAGAGCCTGAGGCATTCAGGGACCAGTAAGGAGTCCAGTGTGTTTGTGCAGCAGTGGTTGTATGTATATTAAGGCAACATTGACTGGAGTGTGGATTGTAGTCAGATTGTGAAGGACTCTGATGCCAGGAAAAGAAAATTGTACTGATAATGAGTCATTGAAAGGTTTTAGGCAGGGGTAGGATGTGGTCAATTTTGGTTTTAGGAATATAAGAGGCAGTAATGCAGAGGATTGGTTAGCATGGGAAAAGAATGACATTTGAAGAGAAAAAGTAGGACTAAGATAAGGCAGTGGCAGTTTGAATGAGGAGGGAAGGCTGAATGTGAAAGATCTTTCTGATCTGTAGGTTGAGGGAGGAATTGAGAATGCCCACAGTTTCTAACTTGGTCAGACCATTAAGCTGGATGGAAAATGTAGCAGAGTGGATATGGGTTTTGGAGGTGGGGGGAAAAATGGGAAAATAAAGAGGTCAGTTTTGCACATGTTAAGTTTGTGGTTTTTTTAAGGACATCAGGTGAAGATATAAACAGCTGGAAATATAGCTCATGAGATACAGATTTTGGAGTCATTGGCTTATAGATTGGTAATTGAAACTTGACAGTAAGGTCATCCAGCATGAGTACATGGATTAAGAGTAGGATAACTAAAGATGGAACCCTAAGAGACATCAAAGTTTAATGTAATGTAGAAGAAAAATCATGAATGGTGATGTTGACCTTAAAGCAAGAGAACTAGGTGAGACTGCCCTCCCAGAAATTAAGAGAAGATGTGGAGTGGTCAGATGCAAATGTTGCATACTTCTCCAATAGTATGAGTATTGAAAATAGCTCATTAGATTTGGCATTTAGGAGATCAGTGTTGACTTAGTAAGTGTGGTTACTATGGAGTGTTAAGGAATAAATTAGAAATGACAATGTAGGATATAGTAGGTGTAAATAATATTTTAAAATTAATTTTTGTTTTTATCAAGGTGATACATGTGCATATGAAGAAAATTCAGAAACTACTAAAAGGCTACTAGGAAGATTTTCTTATCTTTTCTCTTATTTCCATTAAAAAATATTTTTTGTTCTATTTTCTGGAAATTTCCTTGATTAAATCATGAAATGCTTCTATTGCATTTTAAATGTAGACAAATGATTATGCTTTAAATCATCAAGGTTCTTCTTTGTTCTTTGATAGTTTCTTTTTCAGAATACCCTGTTCTTGTTTCATGTATATACTATCTTCTTTTATCTTTCTGAGGAAGGAGAGACAGGACTAGAAGTAATGATGCTGAGAACTCCAAAGAATTCAAAATAGAACATTTTTTTGTGTTGTTGGGGGAGGAGGGTCCTATTCACTCATGCAAATGGAATTCTCATGGGCCCAGCCCACCAGGCAGATTTGTCCTGACGTGGTTGAATATTAAGCGTAGACACAACTTAGTTTCAAGCCAAGAATCCTGCTACAAAGACATATATGCAGGCTCTATTTTGTATGCTGAACAAAATTCAGACCCATACCAAACTATTGGAGGGAATCATGTCTATTTTGGCCCAGTGGGATGATTAGAAAATCATAGCTATTGTCAGATCCTAATTTGAATGTCAGTTAGAACCAAGTAGCTCATGGGAGTGAGATCCAAGAATCTTATGACCTAATATATCTATTTCTATTTCAGGCAGAGCAGAAAACCAAAGTGAAGATCAGGGCAGAGATTCATGTTTAAGTTGTATTTTTTGAGTTCTAACTCCATGCTCCAAATTTTCATACAAGTTTTCTAATGGAATTTTCACAATAACATCATGAGTAGGTATTACTGTCTCATTCTTGACAAAGAAATAGAAACTCAGAGAGGTAGTGAATCTTACCCAATTAAGAGAGACTAATGGGATAACCAAGGCCTTCTTACTCCAAGTCCAAAATTTTATCCACTAAACCACCTATTTGTTCCCAAAGCAAATAAGGAAGAGAACCAAGAAAGTAAGTTGCAGAGAAGAGGAAGAGGCTGCCCGCAACGCCTTGTTCACCTATTTGTAATTTCTTGAGTATTAATTAGCATGTATCAGAATTTTCATTTCTCACTAGGAATAATTTGTTATTTGGTCCCATGCAATCTTTTCCTTTACACTTATTTTACTCTTTAACCATTTTCATGTTTGAAAGTTGGGAAAGGGTGGATCATGGCTCTGATAACCTTTGTTTTAGTTAGCTTGCCACAGGTAGGATTTGACTTTTCCATATTATTATAAGGTAAGAAATATAAGTTTATTGTGGAAAAACTAGAAAGTATAAATAAAAATTTAAAAATTAAAAAAAATCCATAATTCCTCTACCTAGAGGAAGTCACAATTTCCACACTCTCTTTATTCATGGATAGTTTTAAATGGAGCCATGTTATGTATAGTTCCATAAATTATTATTATTTTTTTTTATTTTTTTTTTTTGCTGTACGCGGGCCTCTCACTGTTGTGGCCTCTCCCGCTGCGGAGCACAGGCTCCGGACGCGCAGGCCCCGCGGCCATGGCTCACGGGCCCAGCCGCTCCGCGGCATGTGGGATCCTCCCGGTTCGGGGCACGAACCCGTGTCCCCTGCATCGGCAGGCGGACTCCCAACCACTGCGCCACCAGGGAAGCCCCAATAAATTATTGTGAACATCTCATGTCAGTAAATGTAAATCTATACAGTTGCTTTTAATGATTTAAGAGTTTTTCATTATATGATTATAAGTAAAGCTTTGTTTTGTTCACCCAGCATTCATTAGCTGTTCACAAGCTTTGTTGTATACAGAATTCCAAATAGATTTCTTTTGTCTTTTGCAATCCCATGTCCCTGAACTTACTGACCTTCTAGGTGCTGGTAGATTTGGACTTATGATTTTATAACTGCCAATTTCACTAGGCATTGAATTGACTTGATAGAAATTGCTGGAATTGTTCAGTGAGAAGTAAATTGTTGTGTAGTACTTATTTTCAGCATGATACCCTAAGTGAAGACACCAGATAAGAAGTGATTAAAGTACAGACCACAGAGGGTCTGAGTGAAAAGCAAGGGTCACTGCTTTATTGCTTTTCATATAAAAAAGGGAAGGGCTTCCCTGGTGGCGCAGTGGTTGAGAGTCCGCCTGCCGATGCAGGGGACACGGGTTCGTGTCCTGGTCTGGGGAGATCCCACATGCCGCGGAGCGGCTGGGCCCGTGAGCCATGGCCGCTGAGCCTGTGCATCCGGAGCCTGTGCTCCGCAACAGGAGAGGCCACAACAGTGAGAGGCCCGCGTACCGCAAAAAAAAAACAAATAAATAAATTAATTAATTAAAAAGGGAATAAAAAGGAAAAAAATTCGGGGACAAAGTGTAAATGAATTTGACTTGCTGACTCTTGAGAAATTTGGGATTTGAGCACTGAATCTTAAACACCTTCAGAGAATCACTGAGTTAAAAATTTAATAGATCAAAATGGAATATGAGAAGATAAAACCAGAAGGTTCCTCATACCTCCATGTAGCAATTGATATATCTTTTGAAATTTTCATGTCATGCGAAAACTTTACAGGAAACCAACTACATGTGTTAGTGGTTGAAAATTGCTTATTTTGAGCAAAGGAGAAAGCCAAATCCAGGAGAATAATAATGAGTGTTTCTGCATTTCTTGAAGACGTCTAGGAGATGTAGGTGATGTGGACCCTGATGTTGGGAAGTCAAGTGATGTAGCAAATCACTTTGTGATGTAAACAAATGAAATTATCAACCAGGAGGTCTAGTTGATCCCTGTTCTACATTAACTTTTTGTGTTACTGTGTACGGGTCACTTAACCTTTTTGTATCTCAGTATGTTCACCTATAGATTTGGGGATGGTTTTAACTCTGGTCTGATCCACCTTGTAGACATTGTGGGAATCAAATGACAGAATGATATAATGAGTTTGAAGACACTTTGAAAAGGACCAAGCTCTCCAGCTTAGGGGTTCCTGAACAATAATAATAACTTTCATTTACTTCTGTTCAATCAAGTGCCTGGTTTTCTTTTTCCCAGAATATAATTCTTAAACATCAGAACTGTTTCCCTCATTAGAGATCCTCAGTAGAAGACCTAATAGTTCAAATAGTTAATCCTCCCAGAGTTAAGCATTATTTGTTTAGAAGATAGATTTTTTCAGTTGTGTATTTTAAAATCTAATTTCATGTCTAGAAAATCTGTATCAAGGTATGTAGTCTAAAACATAAGATCATTTCATTAAAAAGTTAGACTCAAACATGGAGAGAATTGGTTAGCTAAAACAAAACCCAGCAAGGACACAAATTAAAAACCTGCTCATCCAGTCCAAGAACTAGATTATTTTTCCCCACAAAAAAGGCTACATATTTTAAATAAGTGGAAAGAATTTTAAAGAGGCAATGAAAGCAGTACAGTAAGGACTCTGAAATCATGGGAACACTTACACTTTACCTTTGATAAAACTGGGCTTTTTAAGTATCTTTCCTTAATTGGGAAATTACACCCAGAATTTAGAGGTACTTACATTATATGGGAGTCTAGACTTGTTTTCCCTTTCTTTTGTCCTAGGAGTTTGTACTGTAGATCACACAGGGCTGTGATAGAGAACATAAAAGCCTCGATTCTGCCATTGAGAGCTCTGCATGGCACCTAACTCACCCAACAGACTTAATGTCCTTCCCCAGTGTGAGTAATTTTCTCCCTATTCGTTGGTAGTATCTGTACTAGCTCAAAAACTTCAGTGGTATAATGGGAAAGCTTGATTTTGATTTTAGGCTTTTGGTTCCTTAATTTAACTGTGGAACATTTCCCAGCCCCCACCTAAGAAATTTGCTTATAAAATTTCTACCAAGAATCAACAGATGAAGTTGAATCTGGGGAAAGTTCATTTAGCACCTTTTGATAGTAGCTTTCAGAGAAGGAATAACTTTCAATCTGTTTGCTATATAGGACATTTTATAAATGTCTATATTCCAAACGTCTAAAGGAAATTTAGAGAAGGCGTATATACTTTGTCCATTACTTCACCTTTTTGGGGAGGCATTTGAATCTGTAGGATAACTTTGAGTGGTTTGTTCTCATTCTCCTACCCAGAGTCAAGGTCGTGATGACCTTTTTCCTGACTCTGATCTGTGAGTGGTGGTGGATCTAAATTGTCCCACATAAACAGAGACTGAGGTTATTTTTTTTTTTTACATCTTTCAAACAAAGCATTCTCTTTTATTGACCATCTCTTTTTGCATTCTTAATTTAAAAATCCTCTCTTGTTAGTTAGCTTTACCAAACATGTCTTTTCAATCCGTGATGAGAACCAGAAAGAAATAAATGGGTGTGAGGGTGGGAGGGAGGGAGACGCAAGAGGGAAGAGATATGGGAACATATGTATATGTATAACTGATTCACTTTGTTATAAAGCAGAAACTAACACACCATTGTAAAGTAATTATACCCCAATAAAGATGTTAAAAAAAATAAATAAAAATAAATAAAAAAAAAGAAATAAATGGGTGTGGAGTGAGAAGACCCCATGCTGCCACAAGCATTAGAAATTATAACCTTTTATGCAGATTGGCACTCAATATTTGATTGATTGACAAGCAAGATCAATTTAGATTCTGTTGGCTAGCAAGCACTATAATAGCTTTGAAAATTACTTGGGTGCATTGGTAAACATCTAGAGCTTTTAATGTATGAAAGCGCAGATTGTTCTCACTTTATTGGGTCATAGAGTGAAGCGGGTAATAAGAAATCTGGAGTTCACTGTTCTGCTTTCACTAGGTGTAGTTTCTACTTATGCTGATTACAGCCGTTTCACCTCCTGTCCCCCTCTCCCTTTCCTTTCCCCATCTAGCCCCTGAGTTTAGCCTCTTCTTAGCCAAAGTAACTACAGACTCCTTAAGGTAGCTTTATGAAGTAGTTTAACTTGATACAAGTCTCATTCATCTTTATGTTGGTCACTTAAGGTATTTCTCTATAAAGCACAGGTAATTTTAAGCAAAATCAAGGAGGAAAATTGTAAATTGAGAAGAGATACTAGAAGGTGCTGAAGACAAACAAGTCAGCACTTTCTAATGCCCCTTTGACAACTTCTTCTCACCTCTTTAGTAACCATTAGCAGTTTCATCTATTCTTGAAACATGCTAACTCTTTTACTGGAAGGTACCAAGTACACTAATGCTAAGGAGTAAATGAACAACAGAGAGTTTAATCTGTTATCCCTCCCACCGCATGTGTGTGCATCGTGGAATGTTTGAACAGAAAGATGTTCTTGGTCCTAGAAAGCAGGCACTTGGTCCATCCAACATGCACATTTTATGTATCTGGTGTTTCAGGTGTGCGTTATGTACCTAATGTTCTACTTCCATTTGTAAGTTTCCTTAGTAGTTGGTTTCTTGCTTGCTTGGTGTGTATTTTGATTTGTTTTATTTACTTGAATTCTTGATAGAGTCTAAGGCAAGTTTGAACTCTAGTTAATTGTAGCATAGCTCTGTTTGTCTCAAGTTAGAAATGAAAAGTAAAATGAGAGTAATAATAACATACATCTCCCTAGGAGAGCTACTGTTTTCTTTTTTGCTCATGTCTTTCCTGTTATTTACCAACATACAGTCATATTCCTACAATTGCCACTCTAACATCTGTATCACTTTGGAACCTACTTTTCTCTTAACATTATTATAAACATTCTCCAGGATTTCTTGCAAGTAAATTTTAAGGAATGAATGTACCTAGGCCAGTACATGTCAAAATTTTTTGACCATGCCCCAGTCTAAGAAATATATTTTATATTGTATTTTGCAAACATACATAGATGTACATATGCACATGTACACATACATATGTACATAGAAATAAAGGTTTCAGGAGACAATACTTGCCCTCACAAAGGGTGATGCAATCTGATATTTTCCATTCCATTTCACTCTCTTTTCTTTTTTATCCATTTCATTTAAAAAAACAACTGCTGGCTTTGACCAAGTAAAATATTTTCATCACTCCCTGTAGACTGATATACTACCATTTACTCTCCTATTGTTGGGCATATGGATTATCTCTAGAACTTTTTTCCTCTTCTTTCCTGACCTTCCTTTCTTTTTCTTTCCTTTCCTTTTTGTTTTCACAGAACATATTACACCAAATGGCTCATGTATTTAGTAGTTTGCTTTTGTTGAATTATTCCCAAGAATGGAATTACTAGTGCAAAGATTTAAAAAAGTATGGTCTTTATATTTGCACTTTAATAGAGAATAGTTTCCTAATGCCAGGCAGTTCTGATAGGTGATTAGGAGACAGGTGGGACAGAGAGGTCTTTATTTACAGACATCCATTAAGCACCTATTAAGACCTCGGCACCATAGTGTTGTTGGGGAAGGGATCAGAGTCAGAAGCCCTGAATCTCTCAACTTTGTCATTTGCCAGTTTTGTCAGTTCTCTGATCTGCAGTGAAAGCTACCTCTTTGGGCTGTTGTGTGGAGTAAACGAGATAGTACATCACTGCAGAATGTCATTGTTTCATTATTACTGCCCATATTTCTGTGGCTAACTCTGTATACCTCTCCTAAGGAAAACTTTATTCTGCATTTAATCAATTGGGGCATCAGCAGTTTCTTAATTGTTGCCCTCGATAGAAACTGGGT
Organism: Tursiops truncatus; assembly: GCF_011762595.2. Lineage (NCBI taxonomy): Eukaryota > Metazoa > Chordata > Mammalia > Artiodactyla > Delphinidae > Tursiops > Tursiops truncatus. Next base: position 90,895,891 of record NC_047043.1, on the reverse strand, counting down.
GGCCTCCTACAGAGAGAGGCAGAAAATTTGGCAAATCGGAGTTCCTGGACAGCTTATTCCATGTCTTACAGAGTGAGGGTCACCTCAAGTCAGATTTTAGTGACACCAGAGGCACTAGCTTCTGCTTCTTGTTCCTGAAGCTCCTTTTATCCCCGTTGGGGTATTGATCTGAAGAGCTAACAGAAGGATGAAATTGAAAAGATAACAGAACAAAAAACAAAAGGAACCCCACAAATCTCCCTACGTAATTTTGTCCTTCCTTTCTGAATGGGTTGGAGGGACATGTGAATTCTTTAAATTACATTTTTCCTTTGCTCTAAAATCATCATGGAAAAATAAAGTTTATTTATCTGATGGTGTATCTTTATTGTTAAGATTCTAATAGATAAGGCCCATGTTTACCTAGGGTGAATCATAATTTATTTCACCTTCTTGAGGGCTTCTGACACAAGTTTGACATCTGCAGTTAATTGAAGAATAGATCTTTTTGCCTCAAATCAGGGAACCCTCATTGGGAGGACAAATTAATTTTATAAGTTCAAGTAGAGTCAATTCCTGATTTCTCCTGGGGTTGACTAGTTTGTAGATTATCCAACTTGTACTTTTCCCACCTCCTGCAAGTTACTTGTTATTTGTAGTGACTTTACTCTTTATTTGCACTGAAAAACTGATTTTTAAAAAGAATACACTTAAGACAGTTGGAATTTTCTATTTTTTAGATTATTCTCATTAAAAAATGTAGTTGGAGGGCAGTTTTAGGGCATCAAGATACTGTGTTATGCTACTGTGCTGATAGATACATGTATATTTGTTCAAAGCCATACAATGTACAACACCAACAGTGAGCCATAATGTAAATTATGGACTTTGGGTGATTGTGCTGTGTCATTGTAGGTTCATCACTTGTAACAAATATACCACTCTGGTGGGGGATGTTGATAATGCGGGAGCCTGCGCATGCGTGGATGGGGGTGGGTATGAGAGAAATCTCTGTATCTTCCTCTCAGCTTTGCTGTGAATATAAAACTGTTCCTTAAAAAAGTCTTTAGGGGCTTCCCTGGTGGCACAGTGGTTGAGAGTCCGCCTGCCGATGCAGGCGACACGGGTTCGTGCCCCAGTCCGGAGGATCCCACATGCACCGGAGCGGCTAGGCCCGTGAGCTGTGGCCGCTGGGCCTGTGCGTCCGGAGCCTGTGCTCCGCGGCGGGAGGGGCCACAGCAGTGAGAGGCCCGCGTACCACACACACACACACACACAAAAAAGTCTTTAAAAAATGTAGCTGTAGAAGAGATTGAAACTATTACCTAAAATGAGGCATTTGTGAATTTCAGTCACCACCTGAAGTGTAGGTGTGAAGATTAAATGAGATAACGATTGCAAGATACCTGATTTAGGGCCTGGTGAGCAGTGCTATTTTCATCTCCTAGTTGACAAAAATAGAAATCTAGCTGCTGCAAACAGAAATACCTTTATCTTCATTTCTTCTTTCTTATTTTGTTTATGACTACCGTTAAAATTTAATTTTGGCAACCAGTAGCACAGCACTTCAAAGTCAAGGTATCTAAATTCAGTTTTCTTTGGGTCCAGCCATGCCACAAGAGCCCTAGAGGTAGTTCCTAAGGAGATTTATAAAGGAGATTCACTGAAGCATTGTGTGTTGTCGTGAAAAGTCTGTCAATAGAGGAAGAGATAAAGAAAATGTGATGTATTCATATGATGGATTATTGCATAACTGTTAAATGACAGATCTATATATGTCAATACAGATAGATCTCCAAAGCATAATTTTGAATGAAAATCTCAAGTTACCAAATTATGGAAAGAGTAAATGTAACACATAAAATGTTATAATTGTATCATTATAAATAATAATAGTATGTAAAATATAAAAATAGTTTCTAAGGGTATATATTAAATTTATGATAGAGAGTTCTCTGGGAAAGAGGGCTACCAGGAGAAAACTGGAGTGTGGAATGGAGGGTACTTCAATTTATCTGTCTTGTTTAATTTCTTTTTAACAAAAAAGGACTTGTAGTGCCTCAAACAGATATTCAAATGAAGAGACAGATAATCAGGGTAACATATAAACTCCTAAATGTTTATTAGTGTCCTCATTTCTCTCATTATTGTTTTCTAGATTACCTGGGCTCAGAAATCTAAGAATAAATTCTATTTTTTTTGTTTTATTATCTGCATCAGTCTTTCATCCATGTGTGTTACTTCTTTTAGAATGTATCTCAGAATTGGACATTTTTTAATGTTTTTAATATCACTGTTTTAATTCACAAAGTTATCACCTATATCAGTCCAGCTCCCTGCAGGAAACAGATGGCACACTTAAATGTTGTGATTGAGGAAAGTTTAATAAAGGGATACTTCATAAATGTATGAGCATAGAAAAAGCAACAAGTGTGGGTATAGACTGGTAACACGAAAATCATACATCACACCACCTGTAGACCTGAAAGGTTAAGAGGAAAAAAACTATTAAAATAAGAGAGAGAGTGTGTGAGAGCGAGAGTGGGGGTGAGAGAGCACGAGAGAGAGAGAGAGAGAGAGAGAGAGAGAGAGAGAGAGAGAGAGAGAGAGAGAATTACCAGGAGTCTTCTCCCTTTAGTAGAGGTCATAACCAACCTGAGGGGGTACATCAGTAAGGCATCTCGGGAATACAGGCCCTGACTTTTCTCTTTTCTGATTCTCTGTCCATGCATTTCTCTGGATAACCTCAGTGGGAAGCCACAGAGCAGGTGCATTGCTGCAGGTCCTCCAGGTCAGCAGCTGGGGTGCAGAGCAGGGTGGAGAAGAGTAGGAAGTGGATCTGGAAGGCTATATGGGAATATCCAGCATGCCATCTCATCTTCTCATGTCTGGAATTTTGAAAACACAGATGTAGGATGTATAGAGAAAAACTAATTAAACAAGGTAAACTTTGCTGTCAGGTAAACTCTGTGTTATCATTAAAACGAAAAATGTGTGAGGCAATTGAAGGCTCTGTTTCTGCTCTTCCAGGTTTTCTAAGCACCAGATGTTGATTCTTACATTAGCTGCTTTCTAACTGTGATCTTGAGCAAGATGCTAAGCCTCTCTGTTTCAGCTTTCTTATCTGTAGAGTGGATATAATCATAGTGGTTTTCCTACAGATTAGGTTAAATAATTTATGTTCAGTTCCTAGCACAGGGCCTGGTACATAATAAATGTACCCATTTAATATTAGGATTTATCCTCTATTGTTATGAAAACTATTCTCCAAGCCCAAGAAAGTCAAGCTGCAATCACTGTATTAGTCAGATCACAAGTCACTAATTACTAATGGCCAATACAAGAAGTGAGGTTGAGTATCAAGGAACATTCTAGGACTGGCCATCCTCTTTCATTTTTGCTTATCCAATTCTCCACTTCAAGTTCTAGCCAAAAAAGCACCTTTTTATAAAGCGTTATCTGAGTTCTGCACCCCACAGACTATCATCTTTCAATCTATAGCATTCTTTTTAGAAGCCAAATACTATATTGTGTGGTTATAGACCACCTAATACAGGCTTCCTGTAGTACAAAAATATGTATTTCTATCTACCCAGCTAGATTAGAAGCTTTTTGAAGATAGACATAATTGTTTTAAAAAAATTCTTAGAACTATTTACTAATCTATCCATCTTTCCTTCCTCTTTCCCTCCCTCCCTCCTTCTCTTCCTTTCTTCTTTCTCTCCTTCCCCACTCCTTTCTTCATCCTATCAATTAAGCTATATTAATTTATTGAGGACCTAACAGGTACTATGGTATTGCTGCGGGGATGCACATGGATGGAAAAGACACAGGCTCTACCTTTATAGAGCTTAAGATATAGTTGAGGAGATAGGACACATGAATATATTAACTACAGTCATAATTATTCCATGTATAATACTATACAATGTAGAAAATAGTAAGCACTTTTAGAAAATTACAGTTGAAGTCTCTGGATATTTAAAATACAGAAAGATAAGCTTTGAAGAATAGGGAAGACCTCAGCAAGAAAAGAGTTGATGAAGGGCCAGAAATTAAGAGGAGGGATTTCCCTGGTGGCACAGTTGTTAAGAATCCACCTGCCAATGCAGGGGACATGGGCTCTAGCCCTGGTCTGGGAAGATCCCACATGCCACTGAGCAACTAAGCCCGAGTGCCACAACTACTGAGCCTGTGCTCTAGAGCCCGCAAGTCACAGCTACTTAGCCTGCGTGCCACAGTTACTGAAGCCCGTGCACCTAGATCCCATGCTCCGCAACAAGAGAAGTCACTGCAATGAGAAGCCCACACACTGCAACGAAGAGTAGCCCCCGCTTGCCGAAACTAGAGAAAGCCTACACACAGCAACGAAGACCCAACGCAGCCAAGAATAAATAAATTTATATATATTAAAAAAAGGATAAGAGGATACCCTCACTGCTGGCGAAGACGGGAATGAGCCATAACGGCAAATGAAGGCTGGACTGTACCATTACTGCTGTGGGTTTTCTGGGATATTTGCTGCAGTAACGTTAGCCTGGAGAAGCTTGTATTCCAGCTCAGGGCTTGGGCAATGACCTGTTTACCGGAGCTTTCCAGATGAAAATCTTCTAGTATTAAGATGTTTCCGACCATGATTACTGATGTTTCTGACAAGCTCCTGATTTTTCACAATCAAGTTTGGAGTGATGAGTTGGTACCAGTGGATGTCTTTGTATGGATTTAATGATGTTAAGGAGCATAGCCCAGATATTATTATGTGCAAGTATCACATTTTAAGTAAAACTCACATTCTCTGCCTCTTTCTGAAAAAAAAATCTATATCAGAGTCTATGGAGCTAAAAGAACAGGAGGGGGGGTCACATGGCTGTATGATGCAAATTAATTATATAATAATTATAGCTGGAAAATAATCAGATCTGTACTATCAAATGAAAACAGAGAACAGAGGAGGAAACACAGGTAACTGACTTGATAAACATCCTGAGAACTTCTCCAATTATAGCATTTAATATGCAACATAAAATATGTATGCAACTATGGAGAAAGAGAAGGTGCTTCGTGCTGTTGCCCATCTTTTATTAAGCAATTTATTAGGTAATGCCTATTAATGATATTAATAGCTGACATTTCTGGAGTATTTAATATATATTGGCCACTGTTAGCCAACACACACAATAGCACTGTGTACACATATAATAGTATTTAATTGATTATTGAGACAACGCAACTTTCAGTTGAAGTTGGTTGAGAAATGAGAGGGAAGTGAAAACAACATGAGCAACTCTTTAGAGAAATTTGGCTATGAAATGAAGATGAAAAAGGAGTAGAAGGAGGAAGTTGTAGGTGAAATTGTGTAAGATATTCCTTCTTCCACTTTTCACCTGGGCAAACAAGTGCACAGAGAGTTTATGTGACCCAACAAATATTTAACAGAGTCGGTAAAGGAATTTCAAATGCATTTACTGGCTTCTAGGGCAGTAGATCATCTTTTGCCAGCTGATAACACCATTCCCTCAAATCAGGAAAGCATGGAAACTGCAGAATCCATATTGGACTTCTGAGAGAAGGTTGTGGAACATGGTGAGGTTGTTCCTAGAGCCCTGAATCAGAGTGAGGTTAGGGAGAAGTCGTCTTCATTCTTATTTTTATGTTTTATAGTCACTGGAAGAATGTTCTAACCTTAGGAGGCCCTCAGTAAATAACAACAATAACAAAAACATTTATAGGTCACTTACCCTGTCAAGTCCTAATCTGAAGCTTTATACACATCATATCATCTTATTTCATCTTCACAACAGTGCTATGAAGTATATGATGTTATTATCTCCATTTTAAAGAGAAAGATATTTAAGCCCAGAGAAGTAAATTTCCCTAAGAATATATTTCTACTAAAATTGAGTTTAGTCTTTGGATCCAAAGCCCAGACTATTAACCACCACTACTTCTTATAGTATCTTGCTGGGGGAGGGAGTGGAGAAGTATATGGTAAGGGGGTGGTTTAAAGTCCACAACTGTCTGTTTTTATCCAGCCCCTGATTTGGAAGCAAAGTAGTTTCTCCTCAAGTTACTATTAACTGAGCACTATATTGGGACAGATTCTGATCTTTTCTTAGGCCGTCTCATGACTCACAGGGAGTAGGCTTGCTTAGCTTTTTGCTTAAGACTCCAGTGGCGAAAGTCTGTTTTTCTGTCACCAGTGGGTTAAAAAAATCCATTTTCTGAAGATCTAGTACATCAGATGTGAAGTGAATGCTACAAATCTGCTTAATGAGTCTTGAATGTGAACAGTATATTGGCATATTTAAGACAAATTGCAATATTCAGAAATTCCTTTGTGGCTTCCTCTGAGGCCTGTGAGTGGAGGTAAGTTAACTCTATGGTTCTCTGGCAGTTTTAATTTTTACAAGTTTTTCTCTTTTGGTTTGAAACCATGAAGAATGAATTATCTGCAGGATGCTTTTTGGTGGATGGAGGAAATATTCTGAAGGCCTCAAAATGAAACACTGTGCAAACATTTAGCTAATATGATCATGCAATTGTCAGGGAAAAAAGGTACTGTGCATAAAAGTATGGAGGTATTTATTACAGAAAAAATAGTGTACATTTAGAGTCCCAGAAAGCTTTCAGAGGAAACAGCTTCCTTTGCTTTTGAGAGCCATTAATCATTGCCACACAAAGGGTATTTCTAGTATTGGAGATAGAAGAATACAAGAGAAATACACCTAAGCATTCTTTTTGAAATGAAATAGAGAATTAAACAAAGAAATAGATTTTCAGGCTCTGCTGCATTTTAATATATAATGAGGTATGTCCATATATGTTCATACCCTTGAAATGTATATGTATGTTGGTGGTTAATCTACCTTATTAGAGACATTAACTACTTTAATGTCTTGATTAAAGACATTACTTAGAAGCAAGTGTGCTTCTAGAAGGAACATAATTATTTTGCTCCTCTGAAGAGATGTCTTCAAGAATGGCCTGAGTAAGTGAAATACCTCAACACCTGCAATGAGCAATACTGCTGTGGGGCCCTCAGTTTCCATCTGAGGCTCTCCCACTGAGCTCTTCTGATGTTCACTTCTTTGTGAAGTTTAGCATTAAAGATGAAAGTGGTGTGAAGCAATTTTGGAGAAAGGAAGCTTTGAAATCTCAACCCCGAGGGGAAGATAAATTATTCTTCTAGGCACTTTGGCAGGGGCACTGTTTTGAAAGGCAAGAGGCCAGAGAAGGCCTGAAAAATCATGGCCATTGTTTCCGACAGCTTTTGGGGTGTTGATCAGATTAAGCAAGACCAGCAGGCTGCATTTTCAGTGAGCCCTGAGAATCCGTGGGAGCGTATCTCTTTGTGTATGCCAAACCAGCCCCTGGCTGTTGTCAGTCTGATGGATAGCTGGCGCTAAAACTTTAGGTGCAGGGACAGCTGGGGGTGGGAAAGGGTGACACTCTTGAGAGAACACTGGTTAATCTAGGGCTGAGCTTCTTGAACAAGGTACTCAGAGGTTTTGGACGCCACAGGATAAATGTGGTATGTTTTCCTGGAGGGTCAGTTTTACTAGAAGATTAGAGGTGCAAATCATCTTTTTGATATTAAAGGGAACAACAGAGATGTATTGTGAATCGGAAGGCAAAAATTGCATAACTTTTAAAGATAGAACTAGAGATTGTAAGGAAACAATAAGCTTGTCGTACGTTAGATTCTGATCACCTCCTTTCCACCCGATCCCAGTGAGTATATGAAAACTCTAGTCTACCTTTAAGGGCCCCTGTGTTGGGCATCTTGGAGCAATTAAATACAGTTGAACCCAGAAAGGATAAAAGAGTTTTTGTGGCTTAAACTGAAAGTTTTAAATTGAAATTTGAGGTTGAAAATTGTCAGTCTACAGGCTGATTCTGACATACAGGTCAAATTTAATCAACAGACACGTTTAATTTGATCCATGCAGTGTTAATTTTTTCAATTAGTTGCTAGAATTTGTAAAGCAAATTCCTCATAATAATCCAGTTTCTCTTAAAAATAAGGAAAGTTTGGCAACACCCAGCATGGTCTCTTGCATGGCAATACTCAACTAGAGCTAAATAGTGTGGCTCCCTTCAAAACAGTATGCTGCCAGCCTACCGCACTTACCACCCAGCCCAGTTCTCTCACTGTTATCGGCCTGATCTCTATAGACATTTCCATTTGTGACCCATTCTTCAGCCATGATACCCCTGGGGTTATTCTCGTGGCCTTATATTTATAGGATTCATCTTTTCATTTTGGTCTTGTGCCCTGCTGTAGACCATGGTTATCATGGTAATCTATAAAGATTTCTTTGCATTCTGAGAACTAATCCTTACTTAGGTGTAGATATTAAGTGTGCACAGACAAGCTGCTGTGTGTTATGGCAGTATGAAGACTGAGCCTGTAAGCTGGTGTTTGCTACTTTGAAAGGGACCTACGAAAACTGTCCCTGCCCACATTTCACCCATTTTTGACTAGGTGAATATAACTCTTTATGTTATCATTTATTTTAAAACTTAGTGTGAAAGAGGCATGTGCCAGTTTTGGTATAGAGGAGAAAGTGTAGAGAACTTGCTTGCTTGTCAGCTATAGTGTTGGAGAAAGACCATTAGATAGGGAATTAAGGTCCTTGGGTTATAATCCCAACTCTTCACTTACTGTTCATTCTCAGGTGTGATGACTAAGTTGGTGATGCTCAGCTTCCTCGTCTTATGTGGATTATATCACCTGCCTGTTATATCTCACAAACTCCCTGAGAATCTCAACTGTAATAATACAAAGAAACCAGCTTAGAAAACCATAAAAACTTTACAAATTTAGGCATCATGTTCATATGAAATCCTAAAATGGTGGGTTATGTCTAGGTAATTCTCTTTCACCAATATAATCTCCACTACAGTTAATTATATTTCCTGATAGTGACATAGTTTCCGTTTTTAAAGACTGAAGAGAGAATTCAGTTACAACAAGATGTATCTTTATTGGCCAAGTAGGGCCTTAAAATGATAGAAGAGTGTCTTGCTGTCCCTTTTTCAATGAATACCAGAGTTATTTACCACTAGCTCCAAACAAGAAATAATAAAGTTATATAAAAATGTGTTGGAGTTTTATAGGCTTGGAGGTCACTGGGATCCAGCTTTATAGTCATTATTTGCTAGCACCATTTTTCTTTCATGGACTGTGAATTTGTGAGGGTCTTTTTCCTTTCAGGAAGTCAGAAATATGAATTTGTTTTATACTGGTCTGCTTATGGTAGCTGGTGTAACAGCATCTTGTAGCAGACATACTGCAGGTCATATCTTCTTTTACCTTTTATAAAAATTTTAGTGTTTCTTGTCGGTGGCAAAAAACATCAGTGTTTCTCCTTGAACAATTCTGAACAAGCCTTTTGATGTTTTCTGGTTTAGCTCTTAAATCTTGTGTGGTGTGGATTACAAAGAAAAGAGACATTGGGGATTCTTTCATCAATCTCATTCTTCAGAGATTTCAAAAGAAAACTTTGAAAGGCACCAGATTTTCTGCAGCTAAGGAGGCTTCTGGCATGTACATTCATAGAGATGGCTTGCACAATAATCCTTTTTAACAAGAAAGCAGAACACCATTTGTTCTGTTACTCATGGTGTCCCATGGTTGGCATTTTAAAAGCCATTTTAAATCTTGAAACCTAGAGTCTAGGACCTATGGATACACTATATCCTGTACAAAATCATTTCTTTTTAAATTCAATAATTATGTCTTTGAAAAAGCCAAGAAATTGTTAAGAGATTTGTATTTTATATAGATTTGTCCTGTATAAGTACTTTCAAATTACATTGTAGGTGACACAGAATTACCCTAGACTCTCGTATTTAGAAATACATTACTTATGATCAGTACCCCATTCAATGTTTATTTTCCTGTTTCAACAGTGCTGCTATTTGGTCATATGGTCCTGTGTTTCTTTTCTTTGCTTTTTTTAGAACATCTTTATTGGAGTATAATTGCTTTACATTGTGGTGTTAGTTTCTGCTGTGTAACAAAGTGTATCAGCTGTACATATACATATATCCCCATATCCCCTCCCTCTTGCGTCTCCCTCCCACCCTCCCTATCCGACCCCTCTAGGTGGTCACAAAGCACTGAGCTGATCTCGCTGTGCTATGTGGCTGCTTCCCACTAGCTATCTATTTTACATTTGGCAGTAAATATATATCCATGCCACTCTCTCACGTCATCCCAGCTTACCCTTCCCCCTCCCCGTGTCCTCAAATCCATTCTCTACGTCTGCGTCTTTATTCCTGTCCTGCCCCTAGGTTCTTCAGAACCATTTTTTTTTTTTTTTTTTTAGATTCCATATATATGTGTTAGCATACGGTATTTGTTTTTCTCTTTCTGACTTACTTCACTCTGTATGACAGACTCTAGGTCCATCCACCTCACTACAAATAACTCAATTTCGTTTCTTTTATGGCTGAGTAATATTCCGTTGTATATATGTGCCACATCTTCTTTATCCATTCATCTGTCAATGGACACTTAGGTTGCTTCCATGTCTTGGCTATTGTAAATAGTGCTGCAGTGAACATTGTGGTACATGCTTCTTTTTGTATTATGGTTTTCTCAGGGTATGTGCCCAGTAGTGGGATTGCAGGGTCATATGGTAGTTCTATTTTTAGTTTTTTTTTTTTTTTTTTTTTTTTGCAGTACACGGGCCTCTCACTGTTGTGGCCTCTCCCATTGCAGAGCACAGGCTCCGGACACACAGACTTAGTGGCCATGGCTCACAGGCCCACGGGCCCAGCCGCTCCGCAGCATGTGGGATCTTCCCAGACTGGGGCACGAACCTGCGTCCCCTGTATCGGCAGGCGGACTCTCAACCACTGCGCCACCAGGGAAGCCCTATTTTTAGTTTTTAAGCAACCTCCGTACTGTTCTCCATAGTGGCTGTATCAATTTACATTCCCACCAACAGTGCAAGAGGGTTCGCTTTTCTCCACACCCTCTCCAGCATTTATAGTTTGTAGATTTTTTGATGATGGCCATTCTGACTGGTGTGAGGTGATACCTCATTGTAGTTTTGATTTGCATTTCTCTAATGATTAGTGATGTTGAGCATCTTTTCATGCGTTTATTGAAATCTGTATATCTTCTTAGGAGAAATGTCTATTTAGGTCTTCCGACCATTTTTGGATTGGGTTGTTTGTGTTTTGATATTGAGCTGCATGAGCTGCTTGTATATTTTGGAGATTAATCCTTTGTCCATTGCTTCGTTTGCAAATGTTTTCTCCCATTCTGCGGTCTGTTTTTTTGTCTTGTTTATGTTTTCCTTTGCTGTGCAAAAGCTTTTAAGTTTCATTAGATCCCATTTGTTTATTTTTGTTTTTATGTCCATTTCTCTAGGAGGTGGGTCAAAAAGAATCTTGTGGTGATTTATGTCATAGAGTGTTCTGCCTATGTTTTCCTCTAAGAGTATTATAGTTTCTGGCCTTATATGTAGGTCTTTAATCCACTTTGACTTTATTTTTGTGTATGGTCTTAGGGAGTGTTCTAATTTCATTCTTTAACATGTAGCTGTCCAGTTTTCCCAGCACCACATATTGAAGAGACTGTCTTTTCTCCATTGTATATTCTTGCCTCCTTTATCAAAGATAAGTTGACCATATGTGCGTGGGTTTATCTCTGGGCTTTCTATCCTGTTCCATCGATCTATTTTTTTGTGTGTGTGCCAGTACCATACTGTCCTGATTAATGTAGTTTTGTAATATAGTCTGAAGTCAGGGAGCCTGATTCCTCCAGCTCCGTTCTTCTTTCTCAAGATTGTTGTAGTTATTCGGGGTCTTTTGTGTTTCCATACAAGTTGTGAAAGTTTTGTTCTAGTTCTGTGAAAAATGCCATTGGTAGTTTGTTAGAGGTTGCATTGAATCTGTAGATTGCTTCAGGTAGTATAGTCATTTTCACAATGTTGATTCTTCCAATCCAAGAACGTGGTATATCTCTCCATCTGTATCATCTTTAATTCCTCTCATCAGTGTCTTACAGTTTTCTGCATACAGGTCTTTTGTCTCCTTAGGTAGGTTTATTCCTAGGTATTTTATTCTTTTTCTTGCAGTGGTAAATGGGAGTGTTTCCTTAATTTCTCTTCCAGGTTTTTCATCATTAGTGTACAGGAATGCAAGAGACTTCTGTACATTAATTTTGTATCCTGCTACTTTACCAAATTCACTGATTAGCTCTAGTAGTTTTCTGGTAGCATCTTTTGGATTCTGTATGTATAGTATCATGTCATCTGCAAACAGTGAAAGTTTTACTTCTTCTTTCCAACTTGGATTCCTTTTATGTCTCTGATTACTGTGGCTAAAACTTCCAAAGCTATGTTGAATAACAGTGGTGAGAGTGGGCAACCTTGTCTTGTTCCTGATCTTAGTGGAAATGGTTTCAGTTTTTCACCACTGAGAAAAATGTTGGCTGTGCCTTTGTCATATATGGCCTTTATTATGTTGAGGTAAGTTCTCTCTATGCCTACTTTCTGGAGAGTTTCTATCATAAATCGGTGTTGAATTTTGTCAGAAGCTCTTTCTGCATCTCTTGAGACGATCATATGGTTTTTATTCTTCAATTTGTTAATATGGTGTATCACATTGATTGATTTGGGTATATTGAAGAATCCTTGCATTCCTGGGATAAACCCCACTTGATCATGGTGTATGCTCCTTTTAATGTGCTCCTGGATTCTGTTTGCTAATAGTTTGTTGAGGATTTTTGCATCTATGTTCATCAGTGATATTGGCCTGTAGTATTCTTTTTTTGTGACATCTTTGGTTTTTGTATCAGGGTGATAGTGGACTCGTAGAATGAGTTTGGGGGTGTTCTTTCCTCTGCTATATTTTGGAAGAGTTTGAGAAGGATAGGTGTTAGCACTTGTCTAAACGGTTGATAGAATTTGCCTGTGAAGCCACCTGGTCCTGGGCTTTCATTTGTTGGAAGATTTTTAATCACAGTTTCAATTTCAGTGCTTGTGATTGGTCTGTTTATATTTTCTATTTCTTCCTGGTTCAGGCTTGGAAGGTTATACCTTTCTAAGAATTTGTCCATTTCTTCCAGGTTGTCCATTTTATTGGCATAGAGTTGCTTGTAGTAGTCTCTTAGGATGCTTTGTATTTCTGCCTTGTCTGTTGTAACTTCTCCTTTTTCATTTCTAATTTTATTGATTTGAGTCCTCTCCCTCTTTTTTTTTTTTTTGCGGTACGTGGGCCTCTGACTGTTGTGGCCTCTCCCATTGCGGAGCACAGGCTCCGGACGTGCAGGCTCAGCGGCCATGGCTCACGGGCCCAGCCGTTCTGTGGCATTTGGGATCTTCCTGGACCGGGGCATGAACCTGTGTCCCCTGCATCGGCAGGCAGACTCTCAACCAGTGCGCCACCAGGGAAGCCCCCTCCCTCTTTTTCTTGATGAGTCTGGCTAATGGTTTATCAATTTTGTTTATCTTCTCAAAGAACCAGCTTTTAGTTTTATTGATCTTTACTATTGTTTTTTTTGTTTCTATTTCATTTATTTCTGCTCTGGTCTTTATGATTTCTTTCCTTCTGCTAACTTTGGGTTTCGTTTGTTCTTCTTTCTCTAGTTCCTTTAGGTGTAAGGTTAGATTGCTTACTTGAGATTTTTCTTGTTTCTTGAGGGAGGCTTGTATAGCTATAAACTTCCCTCTTAGAACTGCTTTTGCTACATCCCATAGGTTTTGGATCATCGTGTTTTCATTGTCATTTGTCTCTAGGTATTTTTTTATTTCCTCTTTGATTTCTTCAGTGATCTCTTGGTTATTTAGTAGCATATTGTTTAGCCTCCATGTGTTGTTTTTTTTTACGTTTTTTCTCCTGTAATTTATTTATAATCTCATAGCATTGTGGTCAGAAAAGATGCTTGATATGATTTCAGTTTTCATAAATTTACTAAGCCTTGATTTGTGATCCAAGATGTGATCTATCCTGGAGAATGTTCCGTGCGCACTTGAGAAGAAAGTGTAATCTGCTGGTTTTGGATGGAATGTCCTATAAATATCAATTAAATCTATCTGGTCTATTGTGTCATGTAAAGCTTCTCTTTCCTTATTTATTTTCATTTTGGGTGATCTGTCCATTGGTGTAAGTGAGGTGTTAAAGTCCCCCACTCTTACTGTGTTACTGTCAATTTCCTCTTTTATAGCTGTTAGCAGTTGCCTTATGTATTGAGGTGCTCCTGTGTTGGGTGCATATATATTTATAATTGTTATATCTTCTTCTTGGATTGATCCCTTGATCATTATGTAGTGTCCTTCCTTGTCTATTGTAACATTCTTTATTTTAAAGTCTATTTTATCTGATATGAGTATAGCTACTCCAGCTTTCTTTTGATTTCTATTTGCATAGAATATCATTTTCCATCCCCTCACTTTCACTCTGTATGTGTCCCGAGGTCTGAAGTGGGTCTCTTGTAGACAGCGTATATATGGGTCTTGTTTTTGTATCCATTCAGCAAGCCTGTGTCTTTTGGTTGGAGCATTTAATCCATTCATGTTTAAGGTAATTATTGATATGTATGTTCCTATGACCATTTTCTTTCTTCTTTTTTTTTTTTTACATCTTTATTGGAGTATAATTGCTTTACAATGGTGTGTTAGTTTCTGCTTTATAACAAAGTGAATCAGTTATACATATACATATGTTCCCATATCTCTTCCCTCTTGCGTCTCCCTCCCTCACCCTTCCTATCCCACCCCTCTAGGTGGTCACAAAACACCGAGCTGATCTCCCTGTGCTATGTGGCTGCTTCCCACTAGCTATCTATTTTATGTTTGGTAGTGTATATATGTCCATGCCACTCTCTCTCTTTATCACAGCTTGCCCTTCCCCCTCCCCATATCCTCAAGTCCATTCTCTATATGACCATTTTCTTAATTGTTTTGGGTTTGTTTTTCTAGGTCCTTTTCTTCTTTTGTGTTTCCCACTTAGAGCAGTTCCTTTAGCATTTGTTGTAGAGCTGATTTGGTGGTGCTGAATTCTCTTAGCTTTTGCTTGTCTGTAAAGCTTTTGATTTCTCCATCGAATCTGAATGAGATCCTTGCCTGGTCGAGTAATCTTGGTTGTAGGTCCTTCCCTTTCTTCACTTTAAGTATATCATGCCACTCCCTTCTGGCTTGTAGAGTTTCTGTTGAGAAATCATCTGTTAACCTTATGGGAGTTCCCTTGTATGTTATTTGTCCTTTTTCCCTTGCTGCTTTCAATAATTTTTCTTTGTCTTTAATTTTTGCCAGTTTGATTACTATGTGTCTCGGCATGTTTCTCCTTGGGTTTATCCTGTATGGGACTCGCTGCGCTTCCTGGACTTGGGTGGATATTTCCTTTCCCATGTTAGGGAAGTTTTCGACTATAATCTCTTCAAATATTTTCCCTCGTCCTTTCTCTCTCTCTTCTCCTTCTGGGATCCCTATAATGCGAATGCTGTTGTGTTTAATGTTGTCCCAGAGATCTCTTAGGCTGTCTTCACTTCTTTTCATTCTTTTTTCTTTACTCTGTTTTGTAGCAGTGAATTCCACCATTCTGTCTTCCAGGTCACTTGTTCGTTCTTCTGCCTCAGTTATTCTGCTATTGATTCCTTCTAGTGTAGTTTTCATTTCAGTTATTGTATTGTTCATCTCTGTTTGTTTGTTCTTTAATTTTTGTAGGTCTTTGTTAAACATTTCTTGTATCTTCTCGATCTTTGCCTCTATTCTTTTTCCGAGGTCCTGGATCTTCCTCACTATCGTTATTCTGAATTCTTTTTCTGAAAGGTTGTCTATCTCCACTTCATTTAGTTGTTTTTCTGGGATTTTATCTTGTTCCTTCATCTGGTACATAGCCCTCTGCCTTTTCATCTTGTCTATCTTTCTGTGAATGTGGTTTTTGTTCCCCAGGCTGCAGGATTGTAGTTCTCCTTGCTTCTGCTGTCTGCCCTCTGGTGGATGAGGCTATCTAAGAGGCTTAATGGGAGGGACTGGTGGTGGGTAGAGCTGACTGTTGCTCTGGTGGGAAGAGCTCAGTAAAACTTTAATCCACTTGACTGTTGATGGGTGGGGCTGGGTTCCCTCCCTGTTGGTTGTTTGTCCTGAGGCAACCCATCACTGGAGCCTACCTGGGCTCTTTGGTGGGGCTAATGACAGACTCTGGGAGCGCTCACGCCAAGGAGTACTTCCTAAAATTTCTGCTGCCAGTGTCCTTGTCCCCACGGTGAGCCACAGCGCCCCCCCACCCCAGCCCGCCTCTGCAGGAGACCCTCCAACACTAGCAGGTAGGTCTGGTTCAGTCTCCCTTGGGGTCACTGCTCCTTCCCCTGGGTCCTGATGCACACACTACTTTGTGTGTGCCCTCCAAGAGTAGAGTCTCTGTTTCCCCCAGTCCTGTCGAAGTCCTGCAATCAATTCCCACTAGGGTTCAAAGTCTGATTCTCTAGAAATTCCTCCTTCCGTTGCTGGACCCCCAGGTTGGGAAGCCTGACGTGGGGCTCAGAGCTTTCCCTCCAGTGGGTGGACTTCTGTGGTATAAGTGTTCTCCAGTCTGTGAGTTACCCACCCACCAGTTATGGGATTTGATTTTACTGTGATTGCGCCCCTCCTACCGTCTCATGGTGGCTTCTCCTTTGCCTTTGGATGTGGGGTATCTTTTTTTGGTGAGTTCCAGTGTTTTCCTGTCGATGATTGTCCAGCAGCTATTTGTAATTCTGGTGTTCTCGCAAGAGGGAGTGAGAGCACGTCCTTCTACTCCACCATCTTGGTTCCTCCTCGGTCACCCTGTGTTTGAAGAACTTACTTTGTCTTCAAAGCCTAGCTCACATCTTTACCTCTCCATAATGACTTTTCTGGTTTCCTCAATTGAAAGTAATTTTTCACTACACTGAAATCCCTCTTGTATTAAGTGTATCATTTTCTAAAGAATTTGAAGAAGAATAGGTACATGTATATGTATAACTGAATCAGTTTGCTGTATACCTGAAACTAACACAACATTGTAAATCAACTATACTCTCCCCAACCCAAAAAAAAAAAACCTAAGAAAAAAAATGTATGATTTTCTACCTTGTCTTAATGGCTACTAGGGTACATTTCCTATCTCCCCTATCTATATTTATACCATCTTTCTATCTCCAGTATAGATTCATATTACTCTGTCCTAATAAGTATTAATACATAGTTTTGAATGAGTGAGTAACAGAATGGATGAATAAATGAGATTAACACCAAAAGTCTGATAGCCTTCTCTACTGTTATCTTTTTCTCCTCTTAAAATAAATGGTCTACAGTCAATGTATTTCACCATCACACATCCCTCATAAATTTTATTTCTTCCAGGCCATTTTGACTGTCCCTCTTATTTATTTGCTATATCCAGCTTTATTTAGGCATAACTTGGATTTGTTTCCTTCATTCCCACTGTCAAAATCCAGGTCCAGGGCCTTATTGTATTATTCTTGGATGTATGCTGCAGCTTGCTAGCTAGTTATCTTGTTTTGAATTTCTTTTTAATTCCTATTTTGGACGTACATCAGCCTAATCTACCTAAAATAGAATTTCAGTATTTCTCCCCTATTTTAGAACTAAGAATGCTTTCCAACAGCCCATAGACTAAAATTCATACTCAAACTGGCATTTAAAGCCCTCCAATAACTGGGTATAATTTACAGATTCAACCTTGCCTTTGGAATTTTTGATTCCTCTTTTTAGAATTCTTAGTCCTCATCATCTGATTCCTTTGCCTAAAAAAAAAGTTCAAATCTTGTTTTCTATCAGTTTTCCAGCCTTGCTCCTTGCTGTTTTCTCCTCCATACCCTGAACTCTGTCCACCACTAAACTGTTTGCAATTCTCAGATCACTTAAACATCCATGCCTTTGCAAGTTATATTTATTCTACCTAGAGAAACTTCTCTCTCTTATGACTTATATATTCCTACTCATTCTGTTAAAATTATCATAATCATTACCCTTTTTGTAGTGTTTTTTCCTCATCCTTCTCTACTCCCCAACCATTGTTAGGCATTCATTCTCTGTGCTTCTGTTTTCATAGCTGTAGTACAATATGTATCACAGTGAATGATTGAGTAGTCTCTTTCATTTTCAGATTGAGAGTTTTTTGAGGTCAAGGGCATAGTTTTACTTTATTTGTATCTCTTGGGCCTAAGGGTGATTAGTACACAATAAGTTATCAGCAAATATTAATGTACAGTGCTGTCAATGTAGCTAACATTTATTGCATACTTGCTTTGTGCTAGGTATTACTTTGTGTGATTTCATATGATTTAATCCGCATAACAACCTTCTGAGGTAGGCCTTTTTAATATCACTATTTTACACATGAGGAAATTTAGAGGCTCAGGGAGGTTAAGTAACTTACCTAAAGACAAAAAGCTACATGACAGAACAAGGATCAGAAACCAGGCTACCAAATTGCAAAGCTCATACTTTTAAGCATTGCACATATTTATTCATTCCTATCTCTAAACATTGGCATGTTTGTGGAAGAACTTCCTCCCTAATTTTTTCTTTTTTATCAAATTTAAGGCACAGGTCAAAATCTAATTCCTACTCATTCCTTCCATGACTGTATCAGCCTTACCTTCTTGCA
Organism: Tursiops truncatus; assembly: GCF_011762595.2. NCBI lineage: Eukaryota > Metazoa > Chordata > Mammalia > Artiodactyla > Delphinidae > Tursiops > Tursiops truncatus. The sequence goes on along the minus strand of NC_047043.1, from coordinate 90,877,300 downwards.
TTTACTTATTTGGCCATATGTTGCACAAAGTTCAGTACTTTAACATGAATGGCTTGACATGTATTAATTTAAAAATCCATTTCTTGATTCTTTATGGACTCGGATTGTGATCTTTATTTAAATGACACTCTACCCCCAGCCCCATGTAACACACACTTGTCACCGTTATGGATACTTAATAGCACTTAGCTAAAAATTCTTGGTTTAATACCACATGTAGTTGGGGATTTTTTTGGTTTTTTTTTTCCTTCTATGAGTCTCTCTAAGTTGGAGGTAGGTTAGGAATCTGACAGGGTTAACTACTTTGAAGACTCATCCTTGTCAAATTCTCTTTACTAAGGAAAGGGTTACCTATTTTCAACAATGAGGAAACAAAGAAAAATAGGCCTGGCACATCAAAACAGTGATCCCACCGAATGCATACACTCTCTGTTCTTGAAAAAGTCCTTTGAAGTCATATACTTCACCTCCCTCTGAAAGCAGAAGGGGAACTGAGGGAGACCCTATGTTGCTACCTGCCATGCTCATAATCCCCCGGCCTGTACAGCAGAACCTGGCCAGTGAACTTGGATCTCCTGGTTATTTCACGACCTATGCTCTGCTATGAAAAGAGGCATCTGTGAGTGAACATGTAAAGGGTCAAATGCAAATACTTTGCACTTAAGAGTGTTCCAGAATGGAACCCTAGCCCCGTGTGGAATTGTTTTTTAGATGCCACAGGGTTTCATAGGAGACTATGACAGCGAGCTATGGAGCAGGACAAGCAGCCAAACAGCCCTAAGAGGGGATTAAGAATTGATTGTAGATAGTTGGTCTGTACCACATGTCAGGCCAAGTGGCTGCAGCTGGCCAGGGTGCCAGGGAGGATTTTCCAATCTCTTCCTTTACTCTGTGCTGACTTGGCCTTTTGGGAGAAGGGGTGATAATTGCATGAGAAAGTGACTAAAATATATTACATCTGTCCTTTGAAGGGTCCAAGGATTACTTAGTCATCTCCTGAAGATGTTTTCTTCTTAAAGAAAATTACATGCTCAAAAAATACAGTTGGGGCTTCCCTGGTGGTGCAGTGGTTGAGAGTCTGCCTGCCGATGCAGGGGACACAGGTTCGTGCCCCAGTCTGGGAGGATCCCACATGCCGTGGAGTGGCTGGGCCCATGAGCCATGGCTGCTGGGCCTGTGCGTCTGGAGCCTGTGCTTCACAGTGGGAGAGGCCACAGCAGTGAGAGGCCCACGTACTGCAAAAAAAAAAAAAAAAATACAGTTGCAATGAAAATGGAGTATTCAGAATAATGAATGTGTTTGAAGTAGCTGTGATGTTTATGTCCTTGTGAGTAAATGATGGTCCCGAAGGGCATCCTACATAACCACTATTACCAGTGAATATGTTGCACATACTGGTCCAGCCAAGCTGCCAATTGTGGCAGAATTATTATTTTTTTCTTTTAGATTCAGATAAATGCTGTTTAATTTCAATAAAAATAAATTTTTGTTCAAGTGACGAAGGGCTGTTATCCTGTTTGAGGTTGTTTTAAAGGCTGCAACAGGTTCTTTTGTCAACAGCATAACACCTTGTAATGGTTTAAATACGTGTTCAGTTTGAACACACATACAAAAAGAATTCTCTTGAAGGAAGATGGAGGCCAAAGACAGAAAGCAGTGATGAATTCTTAAAGCTGCATTTAGTTCCTTATGTATCGCTTTTCTTTTCCCTGCCACATAGATGCATATATATTTTCATGCACATATACACAGCTTTTAGGAAAATATATCCTATGTTAATATTCATTAAGCCATTTTCATGTGTATAAAGCACATATTATGAGAGATATAAGGAGCTTAAAATCTTTAGGGAAGATACTACATATATATATATTACATATTAATTATTAATTTAACAGGTGTTAATAGAGCAGCTACTATAGCCAGGCACTATGCTCGTGGTGGGAGTACATGCTGAAATAATATGTGGTCACTAGACTCATGCAACTTAAAGTTTAGTGGGGGAGACATTTCCAAATTAATTGTTCCTATAGAAAGATGTGTAACTAGAGCTGACATAACGGCCCTGAAAGAAAAGAACATGGTTTCATGAGTATGTATAACAAAGGAATCAGTCCAAGATAACAGAAGTGGTCAGGGAATGAAAAGACTTTGGAGCTGAAATTGAAGGATTTCCACAAGGTAAAATGTGGTGGGTATCTTAAGGAAGATACTAATAAAACATGTGATCAAGGGGTAGGAAAAATGAGGTTTGGGTTGGGAAAGTCAGAGAGACTAGTAGAAGGTAGTGGCTGAGTCTTGAAGAATGAGTTGTGAGCTATGTACGTTAGGGGGCCTTTAGAATCTCTGGCATATCAGGTAGTAAAAAATCCATTATTCTTAGTTTGTTCTGCAAAGGAAGCTTTTCATCCAGTGATTTATTTATTTATTTGTAAAACCCTGTGGTTCCAGGTATATGATAGGCATATAGAGAGGCACTGGGGGATAGATAAAGAAGAATAAAAGTTCACATTCTGAGACAGATTCAAGAACAATGTCCTGTATTTTTCCTGTATCATCCAAGTGTTTTCCAATTACTTACTACATATTCTAATAGGCCAACTAGCTTCTCTTATTTCTCAAGTGACATTCTTCATCTTGTCTTCTGGACAAGAGGTTCTGTAAGGCACAGTTAAAATTCTGGAATGTTGCCAACACTTGTGATTTATGTCCTAAGTAATTGATTACTAATCACAATGAAAGTATTACATTTTAGGAAAAATTACTTTACAAAATAGAACAGATTCAGGGTTACCCATGTAGAAATAGTGTTCACCCTCTTGAATTCCTTGCTCCTAATGCTTTCTTGAGGAGGAGCAAAAGAGTGTTGTTTCAGGACAGGACACTAGAGAATTACACATATACAAGTAGTTCATTTTTTTAGTGCCAGAGTTTGTAATGTTGGACATGGCTGTGGAACTGTCTGACAGGTGTGAATGTCATCTGTCACATGTGCCTGGTTGAAAGTCACTGGTAAACCATGAGCTCCTTGAGAGCATAGTGCATGACTTAATTACTTGTTTGTCTTCCCACAGAGACAGAATGTTACGTTCATTTGTTCATTCATTCACTCACTCATTCATTCAAGAAATGAGTTTCGTGGTTTTCGCTCCTCACATCTATCTATTTAGCATTAAAGAGCTTGTAGGCATTAAGGCAGCTGGGGAATCTGACTAGGACAGCCAATTTGAAGACTCTGCTTGTCACATTCTCTTCAGTAAGGAAGGAGCTATGTGCAGTAAAGGCAGAAATCAATTTCTGTGTGTCAGGATCCATCGTAGGTGCTGAGGACTCAACCATGAGAGAAGCATACAAAATAATACCTGTCTTCATGGAACCTACACTTTAGTTGGGGAGATAGAAGTAAATAAAATGAATAAATGAAAATTTTAATGTGCTAGTGGTAAATATCATAGAAAAAGCTAGAGAACAACAAGAGGAGAGGGAAGTAATAAGGAAGAGGTAATGTTGGTGGGGCTTGCAATTTTAGATGGATGTTCCTGGAAGCCCTCACTGAGAAGGTGATATTTGCATTAAGACCTGAAGGAGATAAAGGCAGATAATCGTTATTCACAAAGCATTATGAATAAAGTGAATAAAATGAGTGAATAAAGATTGTCTCATTGTTAAGTGAGGTTTACCTGATGGCTCAAATGGGGAAGGGAATTCAGAATATTATTTTTGCCTGTTTCCTGAGGTGAAATGTCAAGTTCATGGCACCATAAAGAGCAGACTGGCCCTATTTGAGTATGGAAGTGAAAGGGATAGATGGAAAGAAGGAATGGCATGGCAGTGGCTGGAAGAAGGAAATGGTGGAAATAAATCACAGGTGTGCAGAAAGAATGCGTACTTAGTACTGAGTTCAGATGCTGCCTCTAAACCCATCTTCTCACAGGAATCAAACTATGTCTCCCTGCTTTATTAGTCCTTCATTTGTCATCCTTTTCCCTGCTTAGACCACGCTTCTGCTTAGGAGAATTTGTATTAGACCTTCTTAGAATCAAATAGGCGTATACATTTTTTTTCCTAATCAAACTCTCGATCGTTAATTTCCCTTCAAAAACTTTTTCAGGCTGTTAACAAAAATAAATTATCAGTAATTGCCAGTAACGGCTGATTTGTCTGGGATTATCACTGAAGTATAAAATGTAATTTAGAATCTCATTATGATTATTATTCCATTTCATTCACTAAATGTGGTGACCTTCTAATTTAGAAATTTTAAGATGCTTATTAGATAAATGTTAAAATGGTGCTTGTATAATTGTAATGATCTTTTTCTAGTTTCTTTTCCATTTGCTTATATACTATTTTGTTTTATTGCCACTGGGGCATGGAAGTGGGAGGTAATCCATTTCTCTCACTGTCTCTTATGAAGCCAGACATTAAAGAGATTCCCAAACTGTGAAACAGTGCCACTCTTCTCATTATTTTAGTTTTTGGAAAAATGTAATTTTTTTCACAAAATATTTTATTTACGTTAACATGTAATGGGTTTATGATTCTTATTTTTAAATGAGTTCATAAAGTTTTTCTCAATTTAAATTTCTAATATAGTAAATATCAACAGATATAATTCTGAATAAAAGCTCTTTGGGCTCCTCAGTAATTTTTGAGTTCTCAGACCAAAAAGTTTGAGAACTGTTGATTAGAGGTCAATAGCTTAGATGCTGAAATCAGACTGTTTGCCTGTCACTGAACACCAGGTGACCCTAAGCAAGTTAAGTCCCCATGCAGTGCCAGTTACTTCACCTGTAAAATGAGAATGATGATATTACCTATCTCATAGGGCTATTTTGAGGTATAACAGAAGGAAGGTATGTGAAGAGCAATGCATGGCAAGTATTAAGCATTCAGTAAATGGTAAGTATTATAATTTGCCCAGCTCTGTGAGATCTGGAAGCTGAGGGAAATCAGACTAAGTACCTTGCTTGAAGTCACACAGAGTCTGTGTGGGAATTTGTCTTCTTGAGTCTCATTACTCCACACTGCATCTCCAATACTTCCTCAGCTATTGGCTCCAAAGTTGCTCAGAGCAGTAGAATCATCACATTTTGTTTTACCTTTGGAAATTAAGAAGGAAAGATCTTTTCTATTAGATGTTTTGATCATAATCCTTCTACTTAATTATAATTGTATAACATTTACAGTTCTCTAGCCACTTTCAATCCAGTTATCTTCAGCCACGTAAGGTAGGCAGAGCAGGTGAATTTCTCTCCATTTAATAGATGAGGAATTATGAGGCTCAGGGAAGGTTAAATGACTTGCCCAACACTTTATGACAGGTCAGGCATTGGACCCCAGGCTTTATAACTCCCCTGTGTTATATTATGTAGCTGTTCAGCATTGTAAATATCGTCTAATCTAACTTAATTTCACAGAGGAAAATTAGTCCCGGAGAGGTAAAATGACTTTCCAAGGGTACAAAGTTCCCAAATAAGGTGCAGAAGAAGCTAAAATAGTAAGTGTGGTTTCCAGGTTCTTGTGTTTCTTTGTTTTAGGTTTTAGTTTACCTAAATTTAATAATGGTGATTCCATTTTCCTCTGATTCTGGGTTGTATAAACACTGTGGGGCTTATTGGTTTAGTGTTTTAAATACATATCATAACTGGGGTGATGCATATTTTGCCTCACCAGCTAGGTTGTTTAATGCCCCTTATTCTTGTGTTCTCTGTGTTTAAAATCTCAGCCTCATTTTGTTGTGGATCTCGCTGGAGGCAGTCGGCATTAACTTGCACCAAGGGAATACATTGACTGCTTCCCAGATTGAGCTTTATTTCAGACATTTGCAAATTTCAGTTTTGTACACTTTTTGTGTTTGACTGGTGGTCTGTGTATTTGTTTGTTGGTTTTCTGGGAGAAGGAGGAGGGAAAGAATTACTAATTCCAATGTCAAATCATTGGGACATCATCTGTTTTTGTAGGAGGAATGTCTAGTGTAACATAAAAATAATAATATTTCTGTCCCTTTTTGGGCTTTGTATCAAAACAGCTTCATGTCTCATATTTGTATTTCTTTAGTTAAAAAGCAATTTAAAAGACAAAGGGGAACAAAGAACGTCAAGTCTCCTTAGCATTATTGTGTTTTCCATGTATTGTCATATGGCATCAGTCCTGTCTAAGGTGGTTTTAGAGAAGTATAAGAAACATGGATATGATTGAATGTCTAAAAGAATGAACTTTGTTTCACTTATAGTTTTTGACTTTATAATGGTGTAGTCCTTCAAACAGGACTATTCACAACTTAACAAGACACATGGGGATCTCTTACAGGCCAATAATTTGGTGCTTGTTTGAGTAGATGTACTTAAGTGTTTGTTCATTTA